>NC_046367.1:18183380-18483380 GCF_011125445.2 Fundulus heteroclitus
CACTCCCGCACATCTCATCCATTTCAACAGTCACCCACCCGACGTCCTGTTCATTACAGCACATACAAAAAAAAAAAAAATCTCTGCTACAGAGGATCAATGACATGCAAGCGTTCGGATCATCCCGGAGGCACGGTATCCATAGCAGAAGATTACATGAACCTGATTTCATCAGAAGACACTTCAGGAGAAAATTGTAGTTAAATGAATAAAAAACAAAAAAAACAACTTACTCTAAGAAAGAGGTGTTTTATTGAAAGGTAAATGCATGAAGTTGTGTTTTCTCAACGCCCTGGAATATTATTGCGGTGAAAAAAAAAAAAAAAAGATACATAGGTGGAAGTATTAGTGTAGGCAGGCAGCATCTCCCAGATCCAGACGGGACATTCAACCGCAGTCTCAGAAATGTACCGAACAGCATGACACGCCACAACAGCCAAGGACAGGTCATCACCAAAAAGAAATCCACATCAACAGGTCAAAGGGAGCCCAAGTGTTTAAAGCAAACCCCAAGAGCAGTTACAAGAGCAGGAAAACCCAAGTCAAGGTACAGAAAGGCTCCTGGGTTTGGCGGTCAGGGTTGCACCGGCAGGCCTCGAGGCAGCTGAATCTGACACCCAGAGAGCACCACAGATTAAGACATAGGCTGGAATTAGTCAGGGATTAGGTACTGCAGCCACAGAAGTTGATCAGACCTCAGAAAAGTGGAAAGGCAGAGAGCAAACCCCATGCCTAGAAGCAACCGAGAACAGCTTTGAAAGTAAAGTAAATAAGGCTGTATTGGTGAGCTAAACAGACTAGATTATCGAGCCGCAGCCACAAAAAAAAAAACATTGTATTATTTAGGGGTGAGTGCGTACCTCGCCTATGGCCTTGACTTTGTTGCCAAGTACTAACATTCCAATAGGGATACCCCTAAGGTTTGGACAGCTTCTGATGTTGTGACCAGAGGGGCCGGTCTTCACTACCTTATAAAGCCCCGGGCCGCCGCCCTGCCCTGCCCTGTTCTGCACCCGAATGGGAGCCTCGTGGGAAGGGCAGCTGCTCACCTCCTTTACGTTCTCCTCCGACTGGCCCCTGACCTCCTGCAAGAGGTAAAAGCATGGATCAAAAACACGCAGCAACAAAAATAAAATAAAATAATTAAATTAAATTAAAAAAAGCTTTATAGACCCACCACTACCAGGCATTCATACTGAACTTTTTACCATTCGTCGCGTTACAACCACAAACTTCAATGTAACTTGTTGGTATTTTATGTAAAATGCCCACGCCTGATACACAGAAAGCAGTGGGGATGTTGTGTAAGAGTAAACGAAGGAAAAAGGTGAATCCTAATCAGAATTGCTATGGCAATGGACAAACGGCATGACGAACATCCGGGAACGCACCGGAAATGCCAGGGATGATGAAGTGGAGAGATGTCTAAAGCACATTTAGGTTATAAACATCTCATAGAGGCGCAGATCAACCCCAGACAAGAAGGAGAGCCCGGCACAACCACAGAGCTCTCAACAACATGGCTGTGCACCTCAGCTAACAGGCCGCGCACGGAGAAGATTACCGCAGCCAAGAGGCCCGTGGCAACTCAGGAGGAGCTGCAGAGACCCGCAGCTCAGGTGGGAACGTCTACCATCACTTAGTGGTGCGCTCCTTAAAGTCTGTAACGGTTTGAGTCAAAGCATTTGAAGCACTCTGCTTCACGCCTGTAAATGTTCAGAGCGCAACCAGACTGAGAACCTGCTAAGCTGCTGTCCGCGTCTGCTCCCTGTCCTGTCTCACAGAGCCTGCTCTGACGACTGAGCAAACATCTCTGATAGGGTTATTAAAGATAACCCCTTTTATCCTAGAATGAAAACCACACAACACAAGTTTTAGACATTTCTATAGAAAAGGACAGAGGAACCCAAACGGAGAACTACATTTCCTTAAGGTTTAGGAACGTCTGCGCCAGGTCATCTCTGTCCTTCTGTCTTTATTATCACACATCATTGAGGGGGTCAGGAGGTTTCAGGAATTTTACAACATGGGGGTGGAAAGCAAAGAAAGGAGCAAGGGATTCCTTATCTGAGAGAATTATTTGTTATTCCTGTCTAAGGTTAAATACAACAGAACCTTCCTGAAAGCAAACTCTTAAAACAAACCAAATACCTGTAACTTGATAGAAATAAAATGATTACATTCACATTTTCCAACAATCTCCGTCTCTGGACGGGCAAAGCAGGAAGAGGCGTAGCTAAACGCTAAACCAGGCCTTCCAGCTGATAATATACCACTTTGCTTCTTTCTGCCTCATAAGATCTTAGTAAAACGCAAACAATTTGGTGGTTGTAATGCAACAAAAGGTGAAGAAACTACTTTTTTTGCACCACAAAACAAAAACGCTATCAAAAAGCCAGGTTTTGCTTTAAGACCTTAAAACAAATACACCATCAACCCCCAGCAAAAAGGTAGAAGTTTGTGGTCAGACCTTCACTCTCATTTTAGTGTCCAGTGCACATACGAGCAACAGATTCTTTAAATAATTCAGATAAACAATCAAACAACGGGCCTACTTAACTCAAGTTGAAGGCACAGATAGTTTTACACGGTGTGAGGGGAGCCATGCTATGACAAACATGGACACTATGAGTTTCATACAACAAGGTCTCATGCAACAGATCGGACGTCAGCGCCTGAAACCCATGCAGCTAGCAATCTTTTTAAGCAATTACGCTAAAATTTCCAAACATGAGGCAATGCAGTCGTCAACAGGGGGCGTTAGTACGCCGACATGTGGCCATCGGGTTTAAGACAACCATGCAGATCGACTTTGGACGTCCGACTCACAAAAGGGTTCAAGGCGACACGTGGAATAACAGACAGACGTCAAGTTCTTTTATCCCCGATTGATACAACTCACCTGTGGCGGGAATATAGTTAAGGGGGTCCATGACAAAAAGCCGATATCCCTGACTCCTTGGCTTGCGTTAAAAACATTCTGAGCAAATCGTGAGAGAGTCAAGAAACAGCAGACGACTCGGGAGGGAAGAAAAAGCGGGAGGGAGGGGGTGCACGTATTTTTTTGGAAGAAAAACAAAAAAAAGAAGATAGGGCTTAGCCCTTCTGGGCTTTATCCACTCCCAAAGGATTCATTTGAAGAAATAAAAAAAAATAAAAACAAGGTTAGATTTGGGCTGATGTCAAATAGGTCGGATTAGGTGGACCACATATAAAGGAGCTCCAAATGTGTTTACACACTTAAATAAAATAAGAAAAGTTCACAGCAAACACTTTGGAGAATCCCCCCCTCCCCACCACCCAAACAAGACACTCTAAAATATATAAATATATGATTAAGATACTTCCAAAAAAATTCCCCACTTGGATGATGTGGTGTGTCATGCTGTTCAGACAGAGACTTTACAGTAAAGCCTCCAAACAACTACAGCATCCCAATGCAGAGGTGGTGTAGCGCAGCGCCGTCCCAATGTTACGCACTCTCCTGTTTACGGACCAATCATTAGTGCGCAACAGAAACCACCGTCGCTGCAATGTTAGCCGTTTTTATAACATGTAGATGGAAAAAAATTTCATTTTATGCAACACTCAAATTCCTTATTTGCAAACTTCTTAGAAAATTTGTGAGAAAAAAATAAATAAAAAATACTACACACCTTGCTTGAGACAATTTGCAAGCAATCGGTCAGATGCACAGAGTAAACAGACACCCTTAAAGGGGAAACCTGCACCACACAATATAATTGTTCCTTTTTTGTTTCCCTTGTCAGTCAATCGCTGCATTGGGATTCTCAATAATGCACAAAACTAAGCAGATACTACAGATCTGCCGTCCATCTAAGGTGTTCAGCGTGAGTTAACACATGCAGCTTTTCCTTTACAGCGTCTCAGTGAAAGCTTCATACCTAGGTCTGCCTCAGCTCTACAGCTTCTTGTGCCAGTATTCATCCCTCTTGAGCTTTTTCATACAACTGCCATTCAAATGAAGTTGGGACGTTGTGTAAAACGGAAAATTAAAAGAGAATGCGATGGTTTGCACATCCTTTTCAACCTATAATAAAAATGAGTACACTACAACAACCACACATTTAATGTTCAATATTATAAACTTGTTTTTTTTTTTTGCACAAAGTCACTCAGTTTGAATTTGATTCCTGCAGCAGGTTCCAACAAAGCTGGGACATCTCAGCGTATTCTGATTTCCTTTCCGTTTTACACCACGTCCAAACTTCATTGGAACTTGGGGTATTTCGTCACGTTACAGCCACAAACGTCAATCTAATTTATTGGGATTTATTGTTGGTGACCAACGTAAGACGGCAGCTTGCTGTGAGGTGAAAGCTTTTCAAGCTTTCTAAGCATCAAAATCTGATCCACGTTACTATTCAGCCCCCCTTTTCTCCGTTAGCCCTCGGCACGCAGTACATGACTTCTAGAGTCAGTCTGTTTGTAGTTTAGTCTCCGTATAAACACAGCTGCTCCGTGAGGGCCTCTGAGGTTTGTTGGAGAACTTCGGGTGAACAAACGGTCTCCCCACGAAGCTCAATCAACGCAGCAGAGGAGATGTGGAAAAGTTTAAAGTAGGATGAGGCTGGGAAAAAATATCCCAAGGGCTGATGATCTCACCGAGCTTAAATCCATCCTCTGAAACCAGCGAAACATGGCAAAGACGTGGCTTTCCACCTGCTGCAGAGACTCGCAGCTCAGATTGGCTCAATTGAGCAAATATTAGAAGCAGCCTCCATAAAATGTGCCTTTGTGGAGGAGTGGCGAGAAAAAAAAGCAACGGTTGACAGAAAGCGGCAAGACGGCCATTCGCAGTTTTACCCGCAGGGCTGCTAAAAAAAAAACAGCACGCATGTGGAAGAAGGTGTTCCAGGCCAATGAGACGGAGATGAGCCGGAGTCACGATGGCTTAGTTCAGAACGGGCAAAGAGATCCACCTGTAGATCTGCAAACCTGGTGGAGAGACGTAAATGGCTCCACCTAAAGGCTGGAGGCCGCAACAGGAGTGAAAGCTGGTCCGACACACCGCCGACTTTTGGGTGTTTATTTGTCAAAGGCATACTATGCAACATGTTTCAGTTAATTAATATGTTCCATACCGTTTTGGATGATTAAATGAGTCATTTCAGGTTGAACTAAAGTTTTCTCGGCCGCCCTGGTGGTCTGTAGGGGAAATACCGCACTTGCAATTGCAGGAGCAGTCGGCCCGCACACACAGGCTCAGAAGTCTCGTGCAAGACCGCGAGAGTCGGTCTTGCTTTACGGCGGGAACTGCTACACGCCCCCAGTAAAAGGCATGCTCGTTGGTAGCGCAGTGGCGATATTTGTGCAGTTATAATGGCGGAACCAGCGAGAAAACAGCGAAAGCCCATGTCTGAGCAGGCAAGAAAGAGGAAAAGGGTTCTGGACAGAGAGAGGAGTCGTACACGGGTGAACATCGGGCAAGCTTTTTTCCGAATGGCGAGAGCTAAAAGAATAAGAAGGCTGCAAGGCTGACGTGGACCTCGCGTTTCTGCTGATGTGATTGTAAGTAACATTGGAATGGTTTCCCTCTCTCTGTGTGCATGTTCATACTTTCACTGTGTTAGTCATTGTTTGTACTGCCGTTTGTTCGACTTTTCGTTGCGTTCGCCTGTCTGCTAAGCTCAAAACAACCGCGCCTGGCTTGACGGAGAAACCAGAACAGCTGAGCGTCTTTACGACAGTGCACTTTTACTTTCGCCCTCTGGGGGGAGCCTCGCTGGAAAATCAACCCCGGTTGCATAGTATACCTTTAAAAAGCGGTGAAAACAAGGTGTCGTTTTCAGTCAGCCGAACACGCATGCGCTGCCTTACGTCGGTGCACGGCACCGCATCCCGTGAAACACATTGAAGTTTGTCGTCGTAACGTGACCCAAAGCTAAAACTGATGACGAACGGTTTCGCTGGACGCTGCTGTCATGCACAGAAAAAACAGCTCGACCCCCTCTTGGCTCGTGGTTTTACCACGCGGCGGGGCCGTGTGGAGCGGGTAAGCAGCGTCTCGTGGCTACGTAACAGGGGCACGGGCCCCGTCATCAACAGACCGGGTGAAGCTGCTCAGCAAGGCCGCCTTCTACTTACGTCAGCCGGGACCAGTAGGTTCCTGCCCAGGTGCTGATTAAAAGAGAGGCACCAGGCTTCTGTGTAACCATTCATGTTGGGAACATACTTCTTTACTGTTTCATCATTGAGCCTGAGCCATATGCCATCATCATTGTGGATCTAAGGGGGAAAACAAGCAACAGAGCAGAGCACGGCCAATGCCGGCTTGTTACTGAGGGAAACAGAAGGAGAATCACCCAGATTACAAACATCGGACACGTCTGAGGCAGCAGGAAAGCTATTACTCTGCCAGCTACAAGCAAATGAAAGGGAAATCTGTGCAAATAGACTCGTAGACGGTCATTGAATTCATTTAGGATGCAATGCATAAAAACAACAAAAAGGAATCAAAGTCTTTCGTGTGGCCTCAGAGTGTCTGGTAAGATGAAATGAAGCAACTTAAAAAGGTAGAGCATCAAAGACAAAAGGCAGTAATTATCACAGAGAAACCATTTCTGTTAAATTTACTAAAAATTACAGAAAGCCTTCATACTTGACAGTGTTTCTCTCATTTTATATTCTGAATCTCTTGACTTAAACAAGAAAAGGCTGGATCAGAGCAGTCCAGCCGTTCAGTCTGGAGCATTTTTTGGTCTTCGTTGAGTTACCTCGTCAATAAAAGTGATGGTGCCATTGACGTGCACTATGCCTATCTGTTCGCTCTGCAAGGAGGGGTGACTACGGACACGCAGGCCTGCGCTGTCCTTGGACACAAATTTGCGGACCTGATAGAGTCAGAAGGGAGATGGTGATCAGCGGAAGCAAAGAATAGAGAGAAACAAACAACAGGAGGTGCATCAGAAGGAAAGAAATGACAAGGGAGGCCCTGATGGCGGGGGTTGACTCCGAATGTCCCGTCCAGAGCCTGCTTTGCATTATGAGCACCGTCACAGCAGGAAATCCTAGAATATTAGCAGGAGGATTGTCTTTTCTTTTTTTTCTTTTTTTTTCTTGAGACAAACCTGAACGGCACACAGTGTTGCTTGTTTCCCCGTGACGAATTTCACAAGAGTCAAAACGAGATTCACAAAAAAGCGATGACGAAATCAAGTCGCGTCTTAAATGACGTTTCCGGTCGCAGCGCTTTCTTAAAGGTGAATGTTTGACTTCACTTTGTTTGAGTGCATAAACAGAATTAGATAAATTATTAAAAAAAAGAAAGTTAACAGAGCAGTCAGTGTGCCTAAAAGGCCACTTACTGCCAACAACAACCGAACTCTCACCATCAGGCCTTTATCACGGATCACTTCTGGGAAAAAAGACATCCGAGAACGCATTATTTATTTTTTTTTTTTTTAAGTTTTAGAACAAAACGCGAACATCAAACCAGATTTTATTCCACTTGTTCACTTTGGAACCAGTAGTGGATTATACAAGGTCATTCCTTTAGGTTCATAAGTTTCCTTTTTATGTACAAAGAGTGCTGCTGTCGTCTACTTTGTGCACTAATATACTTTTTTGATCTACGTGGACTTCACACAGGAATAATACGTTATTAATGAAGCCCTAAACATGTCAAAAGGTGTAAGGGGCAACAAAAAAGTAACCCAAACTGAATATAGCATGCTCAGACGTGTTCTTTGGTACGGTAAGCAGAGGTTAACCTTGTGGCCCTGCAGCAACAGCTTCTGCAGGGAGTTTGCATGTTCTCCCTGTGCATCCTGCAGATTCTCTCTGGGTACTCCAGCTTCCTCCCACAGTCCCATACCATGGCTGTAATCGAATCAAGTATGTCCAATTTGTGTGCACCGCTGTTGTTGAGACTCTGCAGGCACAAGACGATGGATTGATGGGTGGATATTTTCTGACCTAAATGCGCTGAAATGTTTTCCTCTACAAGCTACGATTTTGCATGAACGGAGAACGAAACGGATCCCTTTCCAATTGCACCAAACGGGTCAACGTTGAGGCCAAGAATGCAATTTATCCCTTCTGAATATACTTTATCCGTGCGTGCTTATGTTCAATAGAGAGGAAAAAATGAAAACTCACCTTGCTCGGCTGAGGTTCAGCCTTCTGTTTCACCATCTGAGTCCCGGGGGGTATCATTCCTTTTGGAGGGTCTTTGACTTCTACCTCCAACCCAGCATCTTAAACATAAAAGTTTTAGCACTCAGGAGAGTTCACCGTCTATGCCCAATGTTACACCACGTGCCGGTAGTGACGGGGGAATACCTATCTCTATGCCGTCGATGGTGACGTGGATCGTATAGAGGCCGACGGCTCCGGGGGTCCAGTTGGCACTGTAGGTCCCGTCGGTGTTGGCACGGATGAGCATGTTCTCGCTGGGTCTGTTACGGGAGGAATCAGTAAAAAGCGCCACATTCAGTATAAAAAAAAATAAATAAAAAAATCAGTAAAAGGCGCCACGGATTAGAGTGTTGAGTGCGACTTCTTACCTCTTTGGGGTGGGGGAAGCAAAGCGCAGCTCTTCAAAAGAGTAGTTTTCATATGCCTAAAAGAAACGTCCAATGTGAGTTTGAGGGTAACAACAAAGCTTCAGTCTGTAGTTTCTGACGTTATTTCATTAAGTGCTCGACGATGCATCGAGAAAGCAGTTTGCCGCAAAGGTCGGATGACTTTACCCGACCGTCGTCGATCAGTGATCGCCCAGTCAGAAACTAAACCATATCCATGTATTTTTTTGTTGTTCTTTCAGATTAGTGAACGCACCACCCTAAAAAAAAAAAAAAAAAAAAAAAAACAGCTTGCACAGACGACACGTCTTTCTGGTGTGGAAGTCTTAAAATCAGCCTCGGCTGTTTTCTGTATCGTGAGGAAGAGCAGAAGCTGTAAGAAGCTTCTACAAAAGGAAACTTTTTTTTTTTAACCAGGCTGCCACAATGAGGGGGTAAGTCAACAAACGAGAGGAGGGCTGAAGTTATTACAGCACAATTGCTCTCTCATCCTTTTCAAGAGGCCACTTTTGTAAATAATGGAACATGATGGATTTAGAAATAAATGTTGGCAGCCTTCTAAAAAAAAAATCTAAAGGTAAAGTGAGAGATTATAAACCCTACAGAGATTATAGATGGAGACATGCAGTCACGTTAACGTGCTAATCCAGCTCATTTCCTAATCTAACACGTTAAAGGTTTACAATCTCAGCCTCTGTGATGATGGTCTTTTGCTTGAAAAGAAAGTGAAATCCTGTTTAACTGCGGCGCAGTGCAGCTCTCTGACACAAAGCGGGACAGCCTCAGCAAGCAGAAGCCATTAAAGATAGCTGTCTTATTTTTTACCATAAAGTGTTACAATGAGGTTTCTCTTCATGCACAGGTGAGAGCTTCATAAAGATGGACGAATAGACATGTGTGTTTCTATTTATACGTGAAACTGCAAAAAACCTCCATATTAAAAAAGAAGCTTAAGTATCAAAGTGGCACCCTTTGCCTCATTTGTGAACCGCTCGTTAAAATGTCTGATGTGCAACTGTTGGACTAAATAACCCTCACCTAGATTTTTTTTTCTTTCCACAAAGGTGTCAGAGAAAGACCCGGGTGGCACCTGACCTAACCAGATCCCTACCTCTGAGAATCCACGTTTCTACATCAAAGGAATAAACAAAGTAAAGGTAGCGAAGTGAGTCGTGCGGACCTTCATCATGGTAATGGCGATGTATCGAGCTTCCTTCACGATCACAGGCTCGTATGTGGCTTCCAGCTTGGGCACCGACAGGCCTCCGAAGGTGAGGTCGGGGCTGGAGGACGAAGGAGAGGAGCTTCCGGGAAGCCTCTGCAGTTTCTTCATGTTGTCTGCCTGAACCGACTTCTTCTGGGAAACCGGGACGGCCTTCACCTCCACCTACAGGCCGAGCAGACAAAAGGCTGAGTCCCACAGGTCCGGCAGTGAGCGCCGACTGCGCCCGTCGACAACTTTCTCCGTTCGCAGGACACTGAAAGGTAAATTTCCCTGAAAGGAGGAAGGAAAACAGAAAGACTGTTTCCTAACCTTCATGTTAGGAACATGCACCACATCCCCATACTGGTCTTTAGTCTGTACGACCACTGTGGCCGGCCATCCGCAGCGGATGTCGTCTTTGTTCAGGATCAGAGAGGTCTTCTGTGGATCTGCGTAAGAGTCAGGCTGCAGCCATCTGGACAGAGCAGAACGTTGGAAAGAAAGAATAAACGCTGCTCCCTTACAATTACATAGAAGCATTTTGCTCACTTCCTTAAACTTTTAATGCTTGGTTCCTGTTGTTGTTATGTATTTGTCTCCTAGGGGATCAATAAAGTGTTTATCTATCAATCTATTTATCTTTTACACTTTTAAATAACACCATTTTTATTTTGCCCTCAGAAGCTGATCCAGGTCCTGCGGTTGATAGTGAGGGAAGCCGGGTTCTCGCACTGCAAAAAGGGAACTAAGAGTAAGTGCAATTTTCTTGAAATTAGTATATTTTTCCTTGATTTGAACAGCTAGATAAGACCATTTGCCAATGGGATGAGTAGTTTCTATCCATAAATTAAGATAATTAGACATCCTGCACTTAAAATAAGAACAATTGATCTCCATCATATTATTTCAAGTGCAAAAATCTTATTCCATTGGCAAATCATCTTATTTATCTGCTCAAATTAAGGAAAAATACGCTAATTTCAAGAAAATTTTACTTACTTTGAGCTCCTTTATTGCAGTGCGATGTTCCGTCTGTTTTCTTGCGTGTCTTGGTTTCTCAGAGAAACAAAGTCAGATTGTGTTCTACTCTATTTAGCATCCAGCGAAATGACAGTAAGCTGAGTTGAGACGGTTCGTCAGCACCACAGTGCGGTCACGCACCTGGCCAGTCGCCCTCCGCTTGAGTTTGGCACACAGGTGATGAAGTCCTCGAGGAAGGAGTGCTCGTTGGTTTGGATGTGCAGCGGCAGGTTGCCCTCGAGGGCCTCGAGTATCGTAGGGGAGTGAGAAAGGGCCAGACCTTTCCCCAGAATCCCTGAGTGGGATTTACACACCTAGGAAGGGCAGGTAAAAAAAAAATATATATGAGCGCTGAAGCAATGTGTACTTAGTCTCAGAGGAACATTTTATACACCAGGATTCATTTTGCAGGCAACACACCTGAAGGGAGGCTTCCTCAAGAATCTCAAGATCTTCCTCCAACTCGTTACCTGAAATATTAAAAGCATGGTAAAATGCCCGTTGATCCTTAGAATTATAAAAACAGAAAGGTTTATTGGTGTAGATCATACGGGACTTTAAATGTGCACCAGGAAAGAAAATGCCTTATGGTCCATTTTTCATACCGATAGGAAGGGCCAAATCTTTCTTCATTAGAGCCGCGGCACACACGCTGCCCAGGAACGCCAACTCTTTCTCTAACTGGATTATACCCTGAAAGTCCAAAAACAATTGGTTTGATGGTTCAGCTTCACCTTTTAACAGAAGGCGTCACCGAGTACAATATAATTTTTTTTTTTTTTATAAAATTGAACTGATCTTCTGGAATAACGACCGCATGTTGTAATGTATGTTTCAATGTATGTTTCAATGACAATAAAGATGATATTACTATTACTATTACAAGAGGCTGCTTTTTTTTTTTAAAATGCATTTTACATCTCAGCTATGTACAGAATCACCCTTTTAAACCAGCGAAACTTCAGGGACGGGTCCTTACCTCATCGGGACCTGGGTTGAACTCGTATCCGATAGCCACGCACTTAAAGCCGTAGAAGCAGGCTTTCTCGTCTTTCACATAATCCGAGGCTGTTTCCAGGGAAAAGAGGACTTCATTTCCTGGCAGGAGAGAAGACGCTGATTTAAAAGTGACAGCCGAGAGGGGCCCAGTGAGTAAAGACGCCGTTAAACAAGGTTGCATAATAATAATCTCATTTAAAGCAGAATGAAACACAGACTGATGAGTAATAAAAAAAATACAACTAAATGACTGTGATTAGTAAGAGAGTGATTCATATTTATGCTACGTGTCTTGTTTAAAATGCTGATAACATTTCAGCCGTTTATTAGTCCCAATAAAGGATGTGGGTTTGGGGCCTCCTGCGATCTTTGGTCCGTCCCTTGTGAAAGATGAGGCCGCTGCGTAACCGAGCGCTTCGGGGCTTTCTTCAAACCTCCACAGCAGGACTGCAGCAATCCCACTGAGCGCGGACCTCAGCAGTGTCACGCAGACCTGCGGCTAAACGCTGCTGTCGTGCTGGATTAGTCATGACAAAACGGTAACATAAAACACTCTGTGTCCCTTCTCTATTCAACTTTGGGGGACGGAGGCTAAGGAAACTGTTGCATTGGTAGATGGAAACATGGTTTAAATGTATCCTTTGCTGCTTTTTTTTTTTTTTTGTCGTCCTGTTTGAAAGGACTGCTGTGTGCAGTGTTTTTCCACTCCTTGTGTGTTTTTTCGACACCAAAATTACCATTTTATGTTGATGTACATGATCAGAAAAAAGACACACAAGGAGAAAAGGAAAACTCATTTTTGAAAGATTTCTTTTACTTTAAGATTCTTTAATTTACTTCAATAAAATATAACTTGCATTATTTCAATGTACTATTACATGACGCCTAATGCAGGATTGCTAATCTTTTTTTTATGTAATGGTTTCAGACTTTACCAGACTTCTCAGTCCATTGGGTTCATTTTAAAATATAAAACATAGACTTGCTATGAATACATTGACTGACATTTGTACAAGAGACAGGCTCTGCATAAGACGGCTGAATGAGAGAAAGAGAATGCAAGTAAAACGTGGAGGCAAGGCACGAGGAGGGCGAAAGAAAGGGAAGAAGGAACCCTGCAAAAAGGGAAATAAAAGAAAGTAAGATTTTCTTGAAATTAGTGTATTTGTCCTTGATTTGAGCAGGTAAATGAGATTATCTGCCAATGGAATGAGTATTTATTCACTAAGATAATTAAATAGTTTTTCCTATTTTAAGTGAAAAAAAAAAACTTATTCCATTGGCAGATAATCTTATCTACCTGCTTAAATCAAGGACAAATACACTAATTTCAAGAAAATTTTGTTCCTTTTTTGCAGTGAAGAATGAACCCAAGGAAACAAGGGGGAAACAAAAAGGAAATGACACAAAGGAAGGATATAGGAAAGGAAATAAGGATATTAGGGAAAAAAGAACAGAAGGGAGGCAAAAAGGGAGAGAGAATAAAGGAAGGACACAAGGTAGGACTGCATGCAGGACACCAGGAAGGTAAGGAGGACAGGAAGGAAACACCGAAGGAGGGATTGAAGTAAGGGGACAAGAAGGAAGGGAGGAAGGAAAAAACTTGAGAGAGTGAGGACAGGAGAAAGGTCACAAGAATGGAAGACAGAAGGAAAGAAAGGAGAAAACACAGGAAGGACATCAGGAAGAGAGAGGGGAAGGAAGGATAGACACGTAAGAAAAACAGATGAAAGGAAAGACAACATTTAGACTATGAAAAGCAAAATAAGGTGTGAGAAACATTTTCCCGTCCTGCTAGGCTCTCTCTCTCCGTAAGCATCCAGAGCTGGAAAACAAAACAACAACAACAACAAGAAAGACTTCCCCTGGTGTGACGGTCTCACCTGGAAGAACCAGGACGGTGGTGGGCCAGCCGGTGGAGCCCGAGAACTTCCTGAGTTCAGTCCACGTGTTGATGGTCTCGTGGATCAAGGGTTTCCCGCCCAGGTTGGACAGGTGGAGCGTGCGGCTGGGGATGAGCAGCCGAAGGGCGTCCTCCGGCTGCGCCGTCCCACACTGGGGATCGAACTCGATGGTGGTCCAGCGAACGCAGTCTGGGAAGGAAACCTGCGGGCAGACGGCACACAAACAAACCGGATGGTTAAATGACGCTCCTCTCCTTCGAAGACTTATCAGTGTGGCTGGGAGCGCAGTACCCTATACTGTGTGACGCCCGCTTGCTTGTAAGGGTGGTCGCTCTCAATCACGGAGTAGTGGTTGGAAGTGGTGCAAGCCGACAGGCCCAGCTCGGGCAGGTTGCCCGTGGTGCTGTCGGTGGACTGGTTGGGGTTAAAGGAGGGCGGGGCGTATTTCTGGTTGAGGGCGGAGACGGCGGGCAGCAGCTCCTGAACGAGCCCGAACACCTCCACGGCAGCCTGCGGGAGGAACGGCAGAGTTCACACCTCGTGGCCACACGGACAGCCGAGAAAGTCGTCATAAGAGCTGCGCAGAGGAAGTCAACTCTACCTTTGGCACGGACGCGGCCACCGGTCCGATGTAGGCCAGGATCAGCGGCAGCAGCATGGAGAAGAGGCTGGAAGAACTTAGCAGCTCTGGGATGTCGTCGGCTGGGAAGGAGAAGCGACAAACAACTAGCCTAAAAAAGCTGAATGAATACACCTCCGGCGCAGCGGTCTCTTCGGACACGATTGTTTCCTGCAGGAGGGGTTGTGCCTCTTACCGTCCACCGCGAACGCCCTGTGGAGGAGGTCCTTCGCGGCTCTGACCACGGCGCTGACCACCGACAGAGCCCTGCTGCAGTTCTTGTCCTCCTCGTTGGCTTTGCTGAGCAGCTGGGACTGCAGGTCCCCGTCGTACTCGCTCCTGCAGCGACGCACGACACACGGGTTGGCTTTCAAGACGCGTTAGGAACGACTCAAGAAGAAGGAGAAGGAGGCTGACTCGGCGTTCACCTGTAGTAGAGGATCTGCGGGATCTGACCCCTGGTCTGGTTGGTTCCATTGCTGCTCAGGCTGCAGGTGCTGAAGGTGAAGGAGACGCCGTCTGAGCACTGGACCGTCGTCATACCTCCGTCCCCGTTGGCTGTCCTGCTGCCGTAGTTCCGCAAGCGAACTGCGTACTTCACCCCTTCCTGCAACAGAAGCCAACCTGTGCTTTAATACGGTTGCACAGCAGATCCAAATCTTTGCATCTTGACAGAACGCCCCAGAAAGGTACCGAATCAAATCACCTTCAGAGGCACCGCCTTGTCCAGGCGAATCTCTGCGATATCACTGGGGGAGTCATCGGTGCTGTAGGTGCCCTTCACCAGCTCTAGAGACGTCCACCTGTGAGAATGTGCCGAGTCGCCCGGGTGTTCAGTCTGTGCCTGAAGGACCCAAAAACAAAAGATGGATTTAGTTATTTTTAATTCCAGCCAAAGCAAAACACAACAGAAGGGAGGTTATGAAAAGCTAATCGAGGTTGAAAAGATTTCGGAGCCCTTACGTCGTCGGCCAGGACCTCCAGCTCGTACTCGTGGATGCCCCCTCCGCCGTAGACGCAGACGCCGACCAGCACGATGCCGGGCTTGTCCACCGTCAGACAGATGGCGTCCGGGGAGCCGTTGCCCGTGTTCCAGCTGCGCCCCTGGCTGGTTTTGGTGAAGCGGTTGGGAGACGCTTTCACAGAGTGCAGTGAGTTTAGCCCATCAACCTAACGGCAAAGCGCGTAGGAAGAAAGGTACCCAAATATATCAATGGATGGAAAACAAACCACATAAGACGATTAGGCTTCATGGCAAATTAGCAACCATGGCTAATCCAGGGTCCCAGCATACATAATGAATTACATGGATCACTTAAAATAGCAAACAAATAAATAAATGCAATAGAAGTAAAGTGAACTAAAGTGAACTAAAGTGAACTCTCCTGTAGTTCTAAAGTAAATAAATAATAGTGTTTTATAGCAGAAAGGCAAAAAAAAATTAGATGTCCTGAACGCTTTTAATTAGAATTGTTAAAAGAGAAATGGGATTTGGCTAAAACTGGTTTCACTACAACTGAGATCGGACACCGGCAACAGATCTCTAATTGGTGAATCTCTATTTATTACAAATAATATGATTAAAGTAGGGCTGAAAAATTAATCGCATTTTCAATATAATCGTGATTTAAAAAAAAACGCAATTTCCAAATCGCAGAGGTCTGCAATTTTTGGCTATGTAACAATTAGGGAATTAGACACGTCCATTAGGTGTTAGTAAAATGTTTAAAGTGGGTTTGCCTCCACATGGAAGGGAAGACAGTTGCAGCAGTGAGATAATCTAATTTTATTACTTGTTTTAGAGTTTGTGTAATAATACAAAGCATTAAGTTCTGGTCAATCAGTTTAATACATAGACTTACTTGTTGGTTGGACTTTGCACTTTATGTTCAACAAGGATTGATGTCCAATTAAATTAAAAGTTGTTATCTTGAATAATATTCTGATCAATAGAAACATTAAAAGTTCATATTTAAAATAGTCCTTGTTTACAAACATCTTTATTTAGAAGCCATTTTTGTTGCTTGTGGTTAATGCAGAGAAAAATCAAAATTGCAATTTTGGTTGAAATATATTGTAGGCAGAACGCAATCATTTCTGCTCTGAGTTTAGATGCTGTGGGTCTTTTAGCAACTAATCCGCACGGCGAGGAAACAAATTGATTTGTTGTTTGTATATGTTTAAAAAGACATGAGAAATTAAGATGAAAAAAAAATCACATTAAATTGCAATATTAAGATAAAAAAATCGCAATTAGATTATTTTCCAAAATTGTTCAGCCCTAGATTAAAGAAAACTATGAGAATTCAAATTTACGTTTTGAAAAGCGAGCAGGTTGCTATTTATTGCACCCCGATGGGAGCAAAGGGCCAGACGCAACAGCTGAGACATCTAATCGGGTACACTGGGGAGGAAAAAAGTTGTTGCCCTGACAACAGACTGACGAGGGGAGGGGGGGTTGATGTCAAGTGACATTGCTATGGGAACAGGAGCCCTGACTGCAGCGACTGATGATAATAACAAGGAGTGTCCATGCAGGGAAGGATGACAAACATTTGGCCACGCCTACCTAGTGACTCAGCATACCGTAAAGGACAATAAACAACGCTGCTGTTCGTGTTGTGCGGCTGGTGGGGGAGTGACTGTGAAGCTACCTCGGAGCCCATGGCCGACGCCGTGAGTTCAGAGACGATGGAGGCCAGCAGCCCGCAGGTGTTGGAGACCAGGTGCGGCGAGAACAGCTCCACTTCCTTCCTCAAAGTCTTCCTCACCGGCAGCACCACGATCACCAGCATCTTCTCCAGTACTTCCCGGAAACTGGTCATGCCCATCAGATTCTCCTCCGTCTGAAACATCCAGCCGCATCGAATCGCTTAGAGGCTCATATACCATGAGTTAGGACACTGGAAAATGCCACACTTTTCTAAATTACAATGTGTAGGTTGTTTTTATTACGTTGTACTTTATTATCTATAGGTCTCTAAAACCATGAAACGACGTGATGATCAAATCAGCTTCATATTTGGTAGCATAGACAGTCAAGATCAGAGCGCCGTTAAGAGGAAAACGGAGAAGTTAAATACTTAATACAGATTCTTCAAAGCCCTGTTCTTGATTTGGGATTGCTGGGAATTCTTTGTTCAGCATCTGTTTTTCTTTTGAGTGGGTTGTTGGTGGTAATCTTATAAAGCACGTTGTGCTGCAAATTGTTGTAAAAAAATTAAAAAAAGTAAAGGCGCTGGAAAAATGAAGCTGGATTGATCTAAACCAGACCCAGAGAAACATTCACTTGTTCAGAAAACCTAAAATCTAAGGTGGTCTTCAGGCTCAGAAAAGCACGAAATGGCCTCAGGCAAAATCAACAATTAAAATATGTAATTTAAATTAAATTAAGTGTAAAATAACCTTTTAAAAAAATTTAAACCAAATCTTTTTCTTCAAGTGTTTCCCCATCATTGATTTCCTTCTTACTACAACTTTCCAAAATTAAAAAAATGCCAAACGCCACACTTTTCCAGACTGCGTAGGAAGCCTGGAGACAGGCTTTGATGACGTGCGGCTCTAAGGTCATCTAAAACGGATCTCCAAAGGCGTTAAGAAGGTGAACGGCGCTGGTGAGGCGGCCAGGTGGAAACCTACGTGACTTAGCTTCTCCATATGGGCCACCAGCAGGGGGAACCGATGAGCGAGGGCAGAGTCGTTCTCCGTGCTCACTTGTTTCACCAGCGAGCGCAGCAGCACCTCTCCGTCGTACGCGATAGGCAAGATGGATGTCAGCTTGACGGAAGTGTTACAGAGAGCTGACATGACAGCTGCCAGCAGACGGCTGCTGGAGGTGCGAAAATTGGCCTCCGCAATGTCCTGAATTGCAAGAAGAAGAACGATTATTAATGCCTTTCCCTCTGTTTTGGAGGGGGACGGTAATTTGAGCTGCTGCCGGGGGGGAGAATGAATTCATCCTACCTGGTCCAGACAGTTGAGCAGATCACAAAGACAAGCCCACTGCAGAGCCGGGGTTGGGTAGAAGGAGTGAAAGCAAGCGGTGAATGTGTTGTGGCACTCCTGCAGCACAGCTTCCAGCAAGGTGAGCGGCTGCGACAGGTAGCCCTGGGGGTCGTTGTCCAGCTTGGTCAGGCAGTTGTCCATGCCTTCTGACAGGATCTTCTTCAGCAGGCTGCGCGTCTTTCCCACGCACTCTGCCAGCTTGCTCGACTCCTCCACCACGGCTTTGGTGCTGGCTGCGAACCAAACAGAGAAAATAGAACATCCTGATGGTTTATCTCTTTCTTTTTTTATGAGAATACCTTTGTGTAGAAAACCAACGTTAAACATTATTCTGATTTCTTTGTTGCCAATAAGCAAAAACACACAAAAAAGTAAATAAATAAATAAATAGAATGTATACATTCGTACACGCACACCTGTACATACACACATATATCCACCTACATACATATACAAACATGAACACATACCCATATAACTTCCCAAGTTCCAGAGTATTTGATCCTTTAAAGCCAATTATGAACGTAGAATTACGATAGTTATTGATAGAATTGTCTTTCTTCAGTGATAAGCCTTTAGAAGAGCAGGGTTCCTCCGATTTTTCCCCTTTTTTGGAATTTTTGCCTACGTTTTTATGAGATTATAGACACCTAATTACAAAACAATTTTATTTTTGTATTTTGGAATCGAAATTTTTTTTAAGTATGTGTATATGCTGTATGTATAGGTATTAGTATCTGTATGTACGTATATATATATATATATGTGTGTACAGGTGTGCGCGTACAAATGTATACATTCGATTTATTTATTTATTTACTTTTTTTGTGTTTTTGTGTGTTTGTATGTATGTATATTGTGTTCAATGCATAAAGATAGAAGTATATTAGTACATGTATAGAGACATAGAGACACATATATGTCTATCCTCACAAAAAATGTAGGGTTAAAGGGAGGCAAAGTCGAAGAGATAGGATGATACTTTAGAGAAGGGTGAGAAAAGAAAGGGAAAAATTAAATGTATAACTGGTCATGTCATGTACCACTATAAGAAAATTCAATTAAAAGATAAAAATCACCAAAGAAATTTCGCTATTTCGCAGAACTGAATGGAATCTACAAAAATCAGAAAGAGGAAAGATGGACAATCGCACAAACAGAAGAATAGATGAGTTTGAAATAGGGAATAGAGTGTGTCAAAAGAAATATGTTCCTGTGCTTCATTTTCTTTATTTGGATCTGGAAAACGCTTAAGTCAAACTCCAAATTTCTCCACACTATGCGGGCCTTCTTCCTACCTGCGATGGGGAAGATCTCACAGATGTAGACCCGGAGCAGGCGGAGGCAGCACGTGCCAACGAAGCGCAGCCTCTCCAGGTCCAGCAGCGTGGCCGTGTACTGGAAGCCTTTCAGCCCTCGCAGCTCCTCCACTCCCAACACCAACGTGGTCCAGCTCCAGTGGAGGACGCTCAGCAGAGACTCAAAGCACTCCTGCGAGCAAAGTTACGGTCAAACACAGCAGCGAAAGAAAAGAAGAGAAAAAAGAAAAACAACTCTAAAATCACAGCCGATAACAGAATAAAAAAAGAAAAATACTCACCACTGAGACGGTACGAGCAAACGACCGTTTCAGGATATGAACCGGTTCGCTCGTCTGCTGTTTTCCTTTAGATGCGTTGCCATCGTTGGAAGGGAGCCTAATTCACAATTATGTGTTACTTTGTGTTGGTTATCGCATTCAAATTTAATGATTTGTAGTTAAAACGTGATAAAATGTAGCAAAAATAATTTTATAATGCTCTATCACATTCCACAGAAGGCAGAAAGCTTAGCTTGCCTGTAAAGCAGCTGCGGTATCTGACCCGCGTTAACGTCTGTCCCATTGTTGGATTTCTTGGAGCTTTTGAACTGAAAGACCACACTAAAAAAAAAAAAAAAAGACATAAAAAAAAGGTATTTATCAATACGTTTGAAAAAAATATGTATTAGTTTGATTGCAAGTGACGTCTTACCTGTCGTCGGTCGTGATGGTTGCCTGCCCGTGGGAACCGCAGTCGCTGCTGGGACCCGAGACCCTGGCCCACGCCACGTACCACCAGCCCAGCTGCAGCAGCACCGGCTCGTCGAACATCATGGCATATTTCTCCCTGAAAAACAAACGGGCCAGCGAGAGAGTGGAATCGCATCGTTTCTTTACGACACAAACGCCAGCGAGGACGTGATGGAGAGCGTCTTGAAATATCAGTGAAATATCAGCTGTACCTGGCTGCACAGTCATAGGCCAGGACATCGGTCTCAGCTAGCAGGTCACCATCCGTCTCGTGGTCGCCTCCGTCGGGTCCCAGCTCAAAAAGCTACAAGTTTAATTTAAAAAAGAAAAAAAAAGGTCTCGCTTTATTATTTTTGGAAAGCTATGGGCTAAAATGTTACAGTAACGTCAGCCTGAGATAACATTCCAAGCAGCACGACTGGGCCGCTCATACTGTACCATCAGCACATTTCGATAAACACGCGGATATAATTAAAGAAATGTAATTAATTTATTTGGTTAAAGAATGCCTGAGAGGAATGCCCACCTTGATCTTGGCCGTGTACTCTCCCCGTCCGCCGAACAGGCCCAGCCCACCCAGCAGGATGTCGGCATCCGCGCAGAAACGGATGGCCTCCACAGAGTGAGCCGAGTAACCCCAGCCGCCTCCGTGACCTGGAAGATCGACCGCGGCATCAATAAAGCGGAGCTACACAGCCTGGAAAGAGGCTCGACAGTTCCTCTGCGATACGTCGGCTTCCACAAAGACGTCGACAATAACTGAGCTCGGGATTTCCCGGTACGTTATGATGGCAAAATTCCCTCGTATTCTAGTCTCAGATTGAAGATCTTCAACACGATTTTTTAAACATTAAAAAAAAAAATTATTTCTGACATCCTTTGCTGCACATTTATGTATAATGTACAACTTGCCAGGCTTTAAATGTAGAACCTGAAAAATAAACTGAATGGATTAAAGGAGCAGGATAGAGAGTAAAATCCGTAAAATCTGTAGGTGAACTAATTCAAATTTATGTCGGTACGTCAACGGAAGAGATGAAAGTTTGAAAAAAAAAAACTTGAAGAATGTAACGACGGAGATCTGTGCGTTAGTTTTCCCTCTGAGCACGAAGTCGGCCTTACTTTCAAAGCGGTTTACGACGCTGTAGTCCTCCTTTGAGTAGACCTTCATCACCGCCTGGGTCTCCTCTTCTGCACTCGCCACGCCCATCTTCAGCTCCTGCATGGCCGCTAACGTGTCCAAGCAACCTGCAAGCGAGACGCCCCGGTTATTCAGCAGCAGATCACGTTCAACTAGCTATGGCAAATTTAGCTTACTCCACCAAAACATTTGCTGGATGTTTTCCAAGTCTTTTTTATATATAAAAACTAGCAGCTATGAGATCAAATAAAAAACAGACGAAGTCTCTGAAAGGTTTTACTGCTACCTTTCCCAAGATCTCTACATGGCAACATTTATTCAAACATAACAATCAAGTAAAAATAACACGGCAGTCTTTCCCCGGGGGACCAGATAGATTAACCGGGTATCCGGTTTGTTCAGGAAAATCCAAACCAAACAGGCCTCCGTTACATAATCCGCTGCGTGGGGCGCTTGGGGATTACCAAGGATGTGCAGGGCTCCATGAGAGCGAGTGGTGCTTGCTTGCGATCCTGCGGGCAACGCGAGCTCCGGGCTGAGGATGCTGCAGCGAGCCTGTAGGTCGGTGGCAGAGGGCATCCTAGCGTCGGCTATCACTGCGTTGTAGCACCACATCTCCTTTGAGGCCGGCAGGAACCTGACAAAAACAGTTGCATTTACTATCAAACCAACGATGAGGAGCTATTAAATGTATGTGTCAGCGGTCCTGGGCTTTACCTCCATATGACATCGTAAACCGGGTCCAAACAGAGGCCAAAGCCCTGCAGGTCCTCCTGCTCGGAGTCGTTGAAGGTTCTGCAGCTTCCGTCCATTTTGTTGATCAGCAAACATTTAAAAGGGGGGGGCTCCGACACGGAGGAGGGGACGAGCCCGATGATGTGCTTGCTCGCAAAGATCTCCGACGTGGCGAGGACGTGAGAGTTGATGAGAGCCTCGTCGATCCGCAGGAAAGTCTGATCTCCGCTGGCGCCGATCCAGGTGGCCTTGCGTCCGTATTTGGCCCCGATGTTGGGCATGGGCGACGGCTTGGCGTTCCAATAGGGCATGTCCAGGATGGGCCGGCCCAGCTGCCCTTTCTGTAACGCGAGAGAGAAAACCTTTAGACTGACAAAAAAAGGATGAAAAAATGCACTCACAAAGACAAAGGGGTTGTTGCTGAAAGGCTTGGCCCCGGTATCGGAAGCTTACATTGGGCTTAAATTTTCAATCATACGGTAAAGTCCATTAATAGGACAGCAGAGTTTGTTTGGGTTGTTGTTGCTTTTCATTTTTGTCTAAAACCAATGAAATAATGCTATAAATGTTTGTTTTAGCTCTTCATATTGAGACTGTCAAATAGTCAAGGTATATCATGCTATGAGGATCCTGGACCATGCCTGCTCGGAAACTATATGCTAACGTTTCCTCACCGAGAAGCTGCCGAAAGTGAAGACCTGCCCGTCCACGAGGAGAACAGCCGTGTGGTTGCTGCCCGCGGTCACCTGGACACTCGGTCCCGGCAGCGCCTGAACCAGCGTCGGAGAGCCCCTGGATTATAGAAATGGTCAATTAGTGGGTTTGTTTGGAGGACTGCCTTTGTTTCAATGTAACGCTAAACTCCCGCTGATGTGGTCTAAAAAATTACAACATCCTTAAAGTTGTTTTTTTTGTCAGTCATTTCAGAAAGTGAAACTCATATTATATAGATTTATTACACAGAGTGATATTAGTACAACTCTTTGTTTCTTGTAATTTTGATGATTTTGGCTTATAGACAATGAAAACGCAAAATTCAGCGTCTCAGAGAACTTGAAAATTGTAAAGAAGGTAGACATTGGAAACGCACGGTGTCACACCCTAATCGGCTAAACACCTGAAAACACATGCAAAGGTTTCTTGATGCTCTAAATCACATGTGCCAAACTCAAGGCCCGCGGGCCGACTGCGGTCCGTCAAGGCAATTTTTCCGGCCCTCAAGAGCCAAAAGAGTCATGTCATAAAGTAGAGGAATATATCCTTTTAAACTGTATAAAGTGGCTAAAACTGTGCCTCATGTAGCGAATTTAGATTTTCTTAAGTAGTGGTAACGGCATCCTGCCACTACATATTAAAACAACCCAGAAATGTCCAAAAAGAGAAAAGGTGATGCAGAAGGATGAGAGTTTAAAGTGTAGCTCACCCCAATATAAACTTTTTTGCAGATGACCTGTATAAACTGGGCCTAAGGGCGCTACATTTATGTTACTGTGCTTTTTTTTATATTTCTATGTGAACTGAAATTATATTATGAAATCAAAAGTTTCATATATACACGTGCAGCCGGCCAATTTAATGACTTAATGATGCCAAAGTGGCCCAACAGAGAAATGTTGAGTTTGACACCCCTGGTCTAAAAATGGTTAGTTTCTCAGTCGGTGTCAGCATGCTACCAAATCGTTGGGCGATACTCCTGCCGGTCATCGACACCCTCCACAAGGAGGGCGAGCTACAAAGCGTAGTTGCTCAAGGAGCTGGCTGTTCACTAGGTGCTGTATCCAAGCACGTTTATAGAAAGTTAAGTTAAAGAAAAAAAGCGTGGTAGAAAATGGTGCATCGTCAGCAGGGATAACTGCGGCCTTGATAAAAATCCAGTCAAGAATTTGGGGCGGGGCTTCCCAAGGAGTGGACTGAGATTGGAGTCAGTGCACCGAGAGCCACCACACACCGATGAATACTGGACGAGGGCTACAAATGTAACGTTCTTCATGTCAGGACACTCCTGAACCAGAAACAAGGTCAGAAGCGCCTTACCTGGGCTAAGGAGACAAAGAGTTAGGTAATAATACGGTAATAAAGTTTGCTTTTTATAGGGAAACCAAGGATCTAGAGTCTGGATGAAGAGTGGAGAGGAACAGAATTCATGACGCTGGTATTCCGGTGTCAGTGATGAGTCGGGGTGCCGTGTCAGCTGCTGGTGCTGGTCCACCGTGTTTTCTGAAATCCTCAGTTAACGAAGAAATCTACCAGGAAGTTTGAGAGCCCTTCATGCTGCCTCCTGCTAACAAGCTTTACGGAGATGCTAATTTAATTTTACAGCAGGACTTGGCATCTGCCCTCAAAATGACTGGCCTGACCTGAACCCCATATCTATGGGGCATGGTCAGGAGGAAGATGAGAGACACCCGGACCCGACAACAAAAGAAGGCTTGAAATATTTCAATCAATGTCTAATGAATCTAAGCACAGGTTTCACTTTCTGAAATGAGTGACAAAAAATATATAACCTTTTCACAGCATTCAACCCTTTTGAGGTGTACCTGTAGAGTTCAAACAACACCGCATATCATTTCTTCTGCCTCAAAATGAGTACCTGGAGTTGACGTCTCCGTGACCGAGCTGACCGTGTTGGCCGTACCCGAACGTGAAGACGTCTCCGTTCTCCATCAGCACCACTGTGGATCAAGTCATATTGAGAGCGACACTGACACCAGAGCCACCATGGCGAATGAGCAAAAGGCGGCGACCCTGAGAAAGCACTTTACCCGAGTGGTGAAAGCCGCAGCTGACTTGAACGGCTCGCAGCTCGCTGTCGAACCTCACCGCCCCCGGGGGATAGGTGGTAATTTTGCTGGCATCCTTCTCCCCGCGCTCGCTACTGCCGTCTGGAAGGGAAACGATAACGTAAGCGCGTCTGAGCGGAGGGTAGGGAGCGAGAAGTGTAGTGGCAGCTCTAGGCTGCTGAGGAGGGTGTCTCTGCAAAGTCCTGAGAAACAGAGCTCGAAGGGAAAGTGGACTCAGAAGGAAAGGAAAGGAAAGGAAGGAAAGGAAAGGAAGAGGGGAAAACGTGCTTAAACAGAAGGGTGGGACTAACGGTTCTGCAGCAAAAGGACTTTTTAGCAACAGGTCTTTTTAGTTGGCAGAGACTCTGATTTTGTTTTAATATCTCTACTCTTCAACAGCCTAGAGCCTTTAACAGCCTTTATTTTATAAGTGAGACGTATTTGACTCTTATTTGCCACAATTTCCTTTAATCTAAATAAAATGAGTCCCGCAATGTCGGCATGTCATGCAGCACAATAAAACAAAAATCACACATTAAGTTATATATCTATATCTATTTGCATATATATATATATATATATATATATATATATATATATATATATATATATATATATATATATATATATATATATATATATATATATATTTTTTTTTTTTTTTTTTTTTCCTTAGATTGGATCTCTGCAGAACAGACAACAACAAGGAATGTTGTATCAAAGGCCAGCAATATCACTAATGCACGGAGCATTAAGGAAACCACCAAAGGCAAATTCAGTGGCAGGGTGTCTACTAATCACAACAACTTGGGTTTAAACATTAAACATGGTGCAGGTTTTAAATGGAAATCATAACCAGCTGATGCTAAAGGGGTCTTGCAAAGAGAAAAATATCCAAGCGACATCTTTAACATTTCTTTTAGGAGCTATTTGGAGTTCATCTTTGACGCGTTTGATAAGAGGATCGTGGTTTACGAGGACTTGGAGCGGATCGGGACTGTCAGGTTTGTTTTAGAAAGGGAAGGGAAAGTGTTTTGTGGTGTCCAAAGTTTGGGTGAGAGGGAAACATTTATCTGCAAAGTTCCTGAATTACTGAGGAGAGTTTAACTCACTGGTTAAAAAGTTAATATTTATTTCTTTTAAAAAATGTTTTAGTCTCTAAATTTCTAAGATACTTTTATTTTGTGTCAGTTTGGGGAACCCCAAGTTTTGTCATGTCCCACTATTTGCTCTGTACAACACAAACTACGGTTCTGGTTAGACAAGGGCATTAAATTCTACTGTCCAGCCAACACAGCCATGAGAAGAGCTAATGTACTGTATAAAGGTCAAAAGCTCCTTAACCAGGAAGTTATTCAGCATAAGCTGTAGGTTATCTTCTGATTATAGCAGTATTATATCTGCTTTCAGTCAAGGAAAAAACTCAGCTCCCGATCCTTGTCGTTTGTGTCTCATTTGGTATTTACTGTGAGTCCACAACATCTCTGTGCAGCCCACATTTTTAACAACCACAAGCTGTATCCAAGACCTGGCACATTACTTTGTGGATCTAAAATATCAGGGTTTTCTCTTGGCAGCCTAATGGTATCATTTATGTCTGTTGACATAAAAGACTGTATTGGCTGCTGCAGCTTTCTGTGCTCGCATTTCTCTAGAAACATTTCAGTTAAGCAGAGAGCAGCGGAAACACCACTCAGTGATGTTTGTGAATTTAAAAGCAAAGCTGTGAGCTTACGGAGCACGAAAACAACTCTTTCTGTAAGTTTTGTCGGCACGCGGTTAAGGGGAACACGACTGAAATATATTACTAGCTGTATTAAGCGCGACTCACATCGAAACAGAGTAAACACGTGCTAGTGTAGTCTAGGAATGGGCAATTACTGCATTGTTTATATTTATTGGGATTTATTTTCCCTGACAAGAATAGTGATGTATCGTGAAACCAATATTATATATATATCTTTAAGTATCCTATTTTATGATGAGTATGTCATCTTTAAAAGCAGTGTCTATGGGCTTTAACTATACGCAGTGATGCAGGGTGACGACACAGGACGACTACAATTTAACTCTACATCTCCGAGCCATACATTAGTCTACCTTCTAACTAAAATCATGAGCTGATGACGGGCTGTAAGAGTAAAATCCAATCCGTTTTTAGAAACAAAAGGTTTTCCTGCAGAACCCTCTTCTGGGAGAAAATATGTTGCAGTCAAAAAAATTAAAAAAAGGGTCGCTGATGAGCGTGTTAATAAGTGGTGTTAATCTACCATACTTTAAGGCAACTGAGACTTCAGGTTTTAAACGGTATTGTTTTAAGGGACTCCGTAAAATAGCATCACAGTCTTTTCATCTAACTAACTAGCATAAAAAGATTCGATTGAAGAATGGTGCTTAGGTAGCTCTATTGAGTTTACAGTCCTCCATGCCAGTGGGTTTTTATCCCGGTGCAGACTTAAGAGTCCTTCCTTCAGAGAGTGAAAGGAGGTGGACGGGACAGCCAGACTGGGAGATGGGTCAAAGGGGCGTCCCCGCACCCGCTGAATTAGTGAAGGCCGTAGTACCTTTGTGCTTGTCCCGTTTATGCCTGAGTGCCTGAAGGGGCCTTATTCTGGCTAGGGCCTGCTCACGCTGGTTCATAAAAATGGGACCAGGAAAAACAAGGGGGCCTGGGGGAGAAAAAAACTTTCACATGCATGCACAATGCTCACAAATGGGACAGAATACATGGCAATACTACATCACAACAATACACAGACACGGAGAAAAAAAAAATACATAACAAGGAAGAGGGAAGTCACCAAGGCACACAAACACCCAAGGTCTCGCCTCACATCTGCACATCTAAAACTACACGGGATGGACCCGGTGTCTGTAAATGCACGTTTTTTAAATTCTCCACCACGCCTGCAGGTATCCTGAACATCCCCACCAAAGACATCTGAACTCCCCACAAACGTTCTTCTCCCATACCTCTTCCCTCCTCCAGCCGGTGGCGGCGGTTGATCCTCTGGCGCTTCTCCTCCTGGCGGATCTGGATGTGCTCCTCGATGTTCACTCCTGGAGGGGGAGGGACAGGCACAGCTGAAAAACATAAGAGGCCCCCCGGGTACAGGGCCGCCCCCAAACGGGAGGAAGGTGAAGGTGGGAGGATGAGGCAGAGGCAGAGCAGAACGAGACAAACATCAATGGGCGCAGAAGAGACACGATGGAGAAGCAATGACTGAGCATTTTAACAGAGAGCGAGCGCTGACGAGTCGATGAAAATCAGGCAGCTGCAAGGGGCAGAGTAGCACGGTGGCGTAGCGGGGATTTTCCTCCCCTGGGTTCAGGCGTCTGTGCAGCAGTTGAACTCTTTCACATTGTGACCGCAAACAAAAACGTATGCTTTGGGGAGTTTATGAGCTAGACCAACACAAACCAGTGCTTAATTGTGAAGTGGGAGTAAAATAATACATTATTTACAAAGTGTAGCTCGCACTGTTAATCAACCCAACTGATACAACATAGGACTACTTTTCACTGCAGCTACAGCTGCAAGGCCTTTGGTCTAAGTCTGTACTAGCTCTGCATATCTGGACGACCAATTTCTTCGCAAAGAAATCGTCTGTGGACGTCAACTTTAGGTCTTGCCACTTGATTCAGAACTAGATTTGGGCACGGGAAGGGCTTTGACTAGGCCATTGTAAAACATGAATGTGTTTTGATAGTGTAGCGCTGGCTGATTTTATCGCTCCATCCATCTTCCCATCAACTTGGGGCGACTGTGGCTTGATGGGTTGAGTAGTCGTCTGGCAATCAGAATGTTGTGGGTTCGATTCCAGCTTCCCCTTGCCACATGTCGATGTGCCCCTGGGCAAGGCACTTAAGCCCAAATTACATACCGAGCTGCGTCTCGGTGTATGGGGAGTGTTGGCCTAGTGGTTAGAGCAGTGTGCTTGCACTCAGATGCAAGTACCCGGTTTGATCCCCAGGGTGATGGGTTAAAAGCAGAGAGTGAAATTTTGTTGTAATGTATGTTTCAATGACAATAAAGATGATATTACTATTACTATTACTAACTATGACCAGCCTCCCCCTCCCTGCTGAAAACATCCACACGTCATCATGCTGCCAGCACCTACTTTCACTGCAGGGTTGCTACATTCAGGGTTGTAATGTTAGCTTTGATTTCATTTGAGCAGAGCGGGGTCTTTCTCATGTTAGCTCTGTCCCCTACATGGTCAGTGGTGCAAAGCAAATGGGGACTTTTTAAGGGTATTACAATAAAGAGGGTTGAATACAACAGAACGCAATATTTTCTTAATCTTTAGTTGTAAAATAACATGACAATAATTTATCCTTTTCGTTCCACTTCACAATTACACTCCACTTTCTGTTGATCTACAACATAAAAGGCCAACAGAATACACTGAGGTCTCTCGTTGTAACGTGACAAATGTTAATAAGTTCAAAAGATGTGCATGCTTTTTCAAGGCTCTGTGCGTGTAAGCAGTGTTCAGAAAGAGCTAAGAAGCACATACCGCTCACACACACACGTAAACACGTAAAGCACAATGCAAAGGCCTTAGTCGTCCCTCTTTCACTTAAACAAGTCACAAATTGCTTCTTTATTAAAATCTCTGTAATGTGATTTATCACTGCATGTTGAGGAGATTTTGATGGCCAAATTAATCCTAGATCAGACTGAAAGTCAATGAAACAAAAACAACATTCCTCCAAAAATGATCAGGAAATGGACTGGAGATGAGGAGACCGGCAGCCTAACACCACAGAAAAACTTTAAAAAGAACTTAAAAAAAACTTCTTAAGTGAAATCTAAAGATCCCAAATACAAAAGGATAGGTGAAAGCCTATATACAGTACAGTAACTAATGGAGACATTCACTTTCTCTTTGGTAATCAGTCTCCTTTCTGTCTATTCACTCGCTACGACACACAAAGCATGGGAAATCAAGCCGGATGTGGCCAGATTGAAAACACCTCTAATCACGAATTTAAGGCAAACTGCAGTGAGAAATTCACGAAACAGTGGATGTTTTTTTATTTCACAGCTTTTTAAAAGTATGTCAAAAGTAAAACAATATCAGTAATTCTCCTTGAATTGATAACTTAAATTATCTTTATTATAAAGTAACTTGAAATGTGATTAGTCATGACACACTTTAACAGATTTATGGTTAATTGGTTCTTTTTTATGAATCAATTAACAGCTCTCCTTCTGAAACTTTGGCAGGCAGCCGGAGAAACCCGAGGATCATAGCCATGGACCCTCAGGTCCACGGCTATAGACACGTTCCCTCGCTCCACACAATGAAGCAAAGTGACAGGCGTTTGCAAACACCCGTGCTTGTATTTTTTATTTCTGTGTGCACGCTTAAATAAAATAAGGCTTAAAGTGATAAGATATGACTGGTTAAATACCTAGCAGCAGATCCAGTGGTATCATCTCCTTCACGGCATCAAAGATCCCCCTCTGCCGGGCCTCTTGACCGTCAAGCTCCCTGGCGCAGGCCTTACAACAGCCACACGCCGAGCAGCCAGACTCTCCAGAGCCACAGCCACAGATACTAGCCCACAGATTAAACACAAACACATTAAGACAATGCATTATTATAGAACAATTAAACTGAAAACACATCGCACCTAGAGTACTTCAAAGCACCATTCCGTGCCCAGCTTACCCTCCTGGTACTCTGTCCGGCCGCCCGCTGCTGACACAGCTGGCCCCGTAGCCAGTGCAGTCTCCACAGACCGTGCAGACCATACACTGGTCCAGCTTCCACTTGTGCATGCCCGGCTGGCACATCATGCTCTTCTCTTCCTTGTCCTCCAGCTCGTCCTCCAGGTCCTCGTCCATGGCCGTCGCCATGCTCTCCACGCCAAACGCTTTGCGACAGACGCAAACCGATTAAACGGTGGAATATCTCGGCGCTACTTACACCTATTAACAGTCCCTTCATATTCTTAGGGGGTATTTGCTTCATCTGAGTCGATCTGCTCACCTTTGCCAGCCTGGCTCATGGCACCCGTGTCTCTGCCACACTGGCCCTTGTTATTCACCCCAAACGTCCACACTTCGCCGTTCTTAGTCAGAACACAGGTGTGGGCCTTTCCCATGGCAACCTGAGTTACAAAATGGCCTTTCAGGTCTGTCACTTGGCCTGTGGAGAGAAATTAAAGGGTTATGAAAAACAAAAACAAAAAGTACAAGCAAGAGCGCAGCATCTGGTGGAAAAGCGGAGGTATTTCTGTCAACCTACAGGTGCTGTCGCTGTAGATTGCATCCTTGCCGAACATGTAGAGCTCGCCGTCCTTTGTGACTATGCTGCTGCTGCCGTTGTTGCACGCTGTATACACCGCCGTCTTCGTCTCCAGCTTGATCATCTTCTTGGGTTTGTACGGCTTGGGCTGCCTGCGACTTTTGGCTGCGAAAAGGAAACGAGGCGGTTCAGTAAGGTCAACGTAGCGACGTTGATGAGCGTTGGCGCGCCGTCGGGAAATATCCTACTGGATTCGCCGTCCTCTCCTTTGCTGGCGGAGCCGGTGAAGAAAACGCTGCCGTCCTCGGCGACCAGAAGCGCGTGGGAACCATCGTGGCCGACTGAGAACTGGGTGACCTTCGGAGACTTTGTGATGGGAAGCTCCACCCATTTACCTGCTGACGGGCCCCCCTGCTTAATGCCCAGGCTCTGGTACTTCCCTGTGTAGTAGATCTAAAAAAAGAAATACAAAGATTTTAAAATAATTACCCTAAAAAAATGACATGTTCAAAACAATGTTGGAGAACTAATGAATATACTTATTGCTGGACAATGGCTTTGAAATGGTTAAGTTCAGGACCCACTGTAGCAGTGTTTGTACCTCAACAACAAAATTCAAGGAATTTTATTTTATTTTTTTATTTTTTTTAGTGTTTTGGCTCTCAATGTGTTGGAGCGTGCTGCACACAGGGAGGGAGACCAGCCGTAGGTTTGCATGGACTGCAAAAACGAGGGGAGGAATGAAGCTGCGGCTTCGTCTTATTTCTGATTTTCTGCTCTATTTAATCGCTCAAGTTAAATACGGGCAAGAAAAAAAAAAAAAAAAAACAAGCAAAGAAATCGTCTTTAAATTAAGTGAGTTACAAATATGTCAGCTGTGATCTACAGGAGAAGAGATGAACAGGCGTTTTTTTTAGATTTGAAAAACAAAATGGCCACAAATAAAACTATACACTAAAAATGGCCAATTTCCATTAAGATTTCAGCCTTATTTTGCTTCCTTGGAAAAAAAGTAAAACAATATGTGGATGATAAATTAATTTCATTTACATTCATATACAGTTTAATTGATCTAAGGAAACTGGAGACAAACCAATGTAGAGGACTGGCCAAGTATTGCTGGAGGTAAAATAATCCATATGCTAACTGATGCACAATAGATGATTTTTTTTTTTAAAGGCTTCATTTCATAAATGAAATTATGAATGAATGTGGAACAAATTTAGCTAAGACTGCTAAGGTTTTGACCCATGAACATGTCCTAATTCAGTTTAGACCTGTTTGAATGTAAAACCGGTCCTTGCTAAGGAATAATCTAAACAATATTAAATATCTGAGCAAGATGTTGTTGGGTAGGGGAAACTGCAGATAGCGGGCGCTTTCAGATCAGGCGCCTTTCGTTACAGACACATAAAATGTGCAGCATGTAGCTAAAACGGACTGCTATCTCCAACACAGGCCCGCTGCGCCACACCTAGACTAAACGCACAAACGACCACACCCTCCGACACACCTTAAACCAACCGCATAGTAAGCATTCTCATGGCGATGAGCTACTTTCCAAAACATGTGAAACATTTCCTTTGAAAAACTATTTACTGAACATGCTCCAGAACTTACAAAGAAAATGAGTTATGACATAGATGAGTTAAATTAAATTGTTCTGAAGCAGCACTTAAAGCTTCTGCCTATAGCCAGGGCTAGATCCAGAGCAAAACAATACGTCGATTAGGAGTGTAAGTAAACAGGTGACTAATCCTGGTTTTATTTGAATCCAACTTCACCTGTTAGATATTAAATCTATATTTAAAAAAAAATAATAATTTATTAGGGTTTACTAGAAAAGAGCTGTTAAAAAAATACATTCCTAGCTCAGCTCAAACCGATTCTCTGCACCAATTACATGTTGATCAGCTGGTTATTAATGGTCTCTGTAAAGGGAAACGCTTTGCATTGCTATTTATATTAAGCCTTTAGACTGAGGCTGTTTGGTCTGTTCTTATCAAGATAAAGGCTCTGAAGCTGAGCTGTTGCCGCCGCTCTAACTTTCACTACTCTTACACGTCCAGACAGTTAACCGGCCGCTCACCTTTCCAGAGGCAGTTTTCATCAGCGCAAACTCCCTGCCAGCGCCAAGCAACGCTGCCTCTTCATCAAAGCCAGTGCCTGGGAGGAAGACAAGACGACTGAGAAACCACCTCGGAGAATAACATGAATTTAAAAAAAAAAAAAAAATCGATTTTCACAGTCTTTTACACATTTACACATAAAGTACTTGTTGCGGTTGTATAGTGACAGTCAGCACCCATAGATCCTAGTCCAGTTTGCCTCACTTACTGATGATGTGGAGATCCTTCTCCAGGTCAAAGAGAGAGATGCCGCAGGCGTGCAGGCACTTCCTGGCCAGCTTCAGCTGCAGCTCCTGCTGCAGGGCCGGGTCTGAGCTCATGGTGTAAATCCGCACAACAAAACCGTCCTGCAGGGGTGTGGGCGCACAGGAAGAAACACTGTTTGGCTTCACAACACAACACTGTTACAGTTCGGCATGCAGAGCGTATCAAAGCCTCAAATATGGTTGCCCTGTTGCAGCCATTTAAACCAAGTTTCCACCACAAACAGCATTTTGCATGTATACAACCAAAAGATCACTTCTGGCCTTCTACCACCTACTTGCTGTGCCCCTTAAGTGGCTTATGACAACGTGCACACATGACTTCTTTTTTTTTTTTTTTTTTCTGCCCAACAACTCCTTCCTTTTCACCACTTTTTGCTAAAAGCCAGATTTGTGGCATACACGACTACCAGCTGTCCTGTTGACAGATTCTCCCACCTGACCTGTGGATCTCTGCAGCTCCTCCAGAGTTACCATGGGATGTGTCCCTGCTTCTATTATTAATGCGTTCTCCGCCTGTCGGATTAGGCTTGCCGTTGTGCTACACTCTCCATTTTCAAATGGTCTGAACAGACTTCTTTGAGATGTTGAAATCTCTGGAAGCTGTCTCGTTACCTAACCCTGCTTTAACGATCTCTCCACCTGCTTCACCCTCGACCTCTTCGCTCGGAGAGGCATTAAAGAGATGCAGATAAAAGCAACAATTTATCAAGAAGAAAACAAGAATAGACTTCAAGTGAGCAAAACAATATAACTCTCATCGTGGTAGTCATCACGGTCGTGTATTGGGCGTTCATTGCTTGGAAGGAAAAGACACTCGTTTATCAGATGGTTTAACTGTAAGTGGTCTGTGCAGCTTTTGCCCTGACAAATGCAGATAAACTCCGCCCACTGAACAGTACTCCATCCGTATGATTAGCTGGGTAAGACTCCCTGCAACAGTGGATGTATGGATTTCACATATTACCCTCCCCCCACCTCCCATTACTGAGTGCTTTCGCTTGAGAGGTTAAGCTCTCTGGGGGGAGCACACATGTGGGGCCACAGCTGCCACGCCCACACACACATATATAGAGCATCTAAATAAAGGGATAAACTGATCAACTGAGGATTTGTGGGAGGGAAAAATGTGCCTTGCAGAGAGAGTAAAGAGAAGCGTCGAAGCTCAGTTTGACTAAATAAAGGATTATTTAATGATTATTCAAATCAATTTAATAGTATTCTCAGTTTAAAACAGGATAAGTAAAAATAACCGTAGAGAGAGTATATTTAGCTGAAATACTCTAAAAACGATTGAATGCTCTATCTCTTTGTACTCACCTTGAGCTGAACTGATGCTTTGCAGTCAGGGGTGCGCATGAACTGCTCAAAGCATACCATGGTTTTTAACACTAGAACTCCCAAGGCAGTCATTTTGACTGTTTTCAGATTTTGAAGTGTAATAACTTTTTTTACATGAGTCTTACATTATTCATGCTAGCTGACTTTTCCTGTATCTGTATTTCCTTTATTTCCATATTGTTTTTTAAATAAAATAAAAAACCAAATAAAAAATATCGTTACTTTTACCTTTGTCTCCCACACCCGTCATTTTGACGGCTCCGTTAGTTACATTCTATTTTATTCCCGCGGTTGAAACACAACGGGATGTTGCCTAGCAACCAGCATTCTAGCTAGCGCACCAAAGACCCGCTGGTGTGCGGCGAACCCTCCTCAGAGGAGGAGCCACCTTTATTTAGGCAAAGAAAACTGTGTTAGGTGCGTCAACACTGTACAAAAAACCGCTCACATGATGCCTGTCACAAGTGCAAAAAGGTGGTGTGCGGGAAATGCACGGGGGATATCGTTGTAACATGCAAAAAAAATGTGTTTGATCTGTTTTCTAACCTTGTAAATATATTGTTTTGTGTAGTTCCACTTGTAGTTTTATTAAATATTTAGATTTTTAATGTGTTCATTACAGTTTAGAACCATTTATTGTTTTCAATTGTAAATAGTGACGTCATTTCTTGTAATTTCTTTTTTGGTACCATAGTGTGTAATTTTATTTCGTTTTATATATAGTCTAATCTATAATTGCCACATTGCATTTTCCGAATTTATGTAAATAATTAAACATTTTAATTATAAACTTTTCTTGCAAACATTTTTTATTTACAGTGATATTTTTAGCACCATTTACAATCGTATATTATAAATAATTTAAGGAACAATTGTTGGACGTGGTAAAAATATGTTTTGGACCTCATATTTAGGTCTACATATCCACAATGGGCTTATAAAGCCCACTAGAACCATTACAGTTGATGACGTCATCACCAATCCCGCATTCCATTGGTCAGAATGTCACCCGTCAAATTGACTGCCAGTGGGAGTTCTAGGAGTATCAGAATTATGGGAGTCCTAGTGTTAAAAAGTTGCCCATTAAAAACTGCTAAAATTATCCGTCATAACACTTAGAGTTGCTTTAATGAGATTCCAGAGCAACAAGTTTTCTCTCATTGTCAGGCGCACTGACTGATGGCGTGCTGCGCTCCTGTCAACAGCTGCTGCGCACTGCCAGTCAGCAGGCAGAGCACAGCAGCATTTTAAACCTCAGGCTTAAATATCTGAAGCTATCTAAGGGAAATCCAGTGACCGTATTTTTCAAAACATGTCACCAGTCCTCTCTGTTTGGTTCACTGCTGGAGGTTTCTTTCCATACTTGGTAATAAAACTGTGTGTGGGGGGGTCGCTTTTTGCTACATTTAAGCAATATGTGAAAAGCTTAAAATATTTTGCTATCACGTTAGTTGCAATCTAAAAAGAAATAAATACAAAAATAAAATGAAAACATACATCTTTGCAGGCTGCGATTTGGTTGATGTACTCTCCATCTGTGAATATGATGTTTTGTCCATCTGAATGTTGACCTGTAATAACAGATAAAGTGAATATAGTGCTGTTTTAGTTTATGTTGGCCTGCTTTACCGGCACATTGATGACAGCAATTAAAGGTGTTTTCTCTGCACCTGGCATGGTGACCACCCCCTCATGTTCCAGAGTCTCGGGGTTGATCTTGATAGCGGACATACTGGGGTTAGTTGTGTCCCGATACAACAAGTACCCCTGAGGACACAACACAAACATTATTACTCACCGGAAATTACAGCTGACTCTTCTTAACGTTACAGTCACCACAGATGGAGTTAGGATTTTGAGTAGAACATTAAAACTTTACCACTATCAATCAAAAAATATATAATACCTCAGAATATGACCTTAATGTTAAAATACAGAGAAAAATCGCATTTACTCTATAAATCCTATGTGAATGTCATAAACTGAATGGGTAGACTTCTCCTCTGAAAAAGAATATCCGATCTGTAATCAACAGCAGTACTATAAGCAGAACAAAGATTTTTTTTAAGTGTCATCTGAGAGTAATTTAATACAATGAGAAAATATATTTGCAATTTTGAAATCCTGCTAAAACTCTTTTTTTTTTTTTATAAAACTCTTTGAAAAACTATAATTATCTGGCGTGTTAGCCCAGATGAGCTAACAATAGTTGCTATCCCAAAGGTACGTTCACATTCAACGGGAACATGGTGAATTTTTTGCGCTGATCGCCAGCCGTTGGTTGCTTGACGATTCCAGTCTCTTTCGCAAACAATTTGCGCTGACATCGCAGCAAATTTCCATCCAGCCGGTTTCACCGCGTCATCACATAGAGGAGCGTCTATCCACTTCCTCTGGTCTGTTAAACTCAAAATGGCGAACATGGATTTTATTGAGCGAGTCACGGTGCTGTATTTAATGCGGAAAGCCGAAAAGAACAGCGTTGTTGCCCCTGGGTCCACCCGGTTTGCGAATAGCACCGCCTTTAGCTGCGTCTGGATGGCGGTCGCTTCCGGCTGTAGCTTATGTCTTTCCAGGACCCAGTATTAGGAGCTGCTGCCCCGCGTCGGGGGACAGATCACCCTCCGAGACATGAACTACTTCAGTCAGTAAATCCATCACTGCTCAATAGAAGTATAGACTAATTGTACCTTAAAAGTATTGATAGCATAACCTAAATGCATCAGCTAACATGCTAGCATTATCATGTTAGGTAACTTTAGCAAAAACGGGCTAATCTGCTAGAGGAAGGAATTATTTCAGGATTAGCCAGTGTGGTAATGCTACCTTAACAGAGTGATAATGTTAGCTTAACAGTGTGATAATGTTATCTTAACAGTGTTAGCTTAACAGTGTGATAATGTTATCTTAACAGTGTTAGCTTAACAGTGTGATAATGTTAGCTTAACAGTGTGATAATGTTAGTTTAACAGTGTTAGCTTAACAGTGTGATAATGTTAGCTTAACAGTGTGATAATGTTATCTTAACAGTGTTAGCTTAACAGTGTGATAATGTTAGCTTAACAGTGTGATAATGTTATCTTAACAGTGTGATAATGTTATCTTAACAGTGTTAGCTTAAGAGTGTGATAATGTTATCTTAACAGAAAGTATCTTAAACTGCTTTTATGAAAACTGAAAAAGATCTCAATGGATTTTCTTTGTTGAAATCAGGGGAAAACAGTTAGACTTTAAGCAGCACAATGTGTTTGAATGATTTAAAATCTTCTCCTAAGTAATGTCTTTAAAAATATAAATATATATATATTTTTTAAAACATTTAATATTTTAAGAAAACAATAACACATATAAAGTAGTAAGTTTCAGAATTATAGCCACTGTTTTTCAAAGCTCTAAACAACTTGCGATTGGATGCTTTGCAACATCTCCAACATGGATCAAACTAGAGGCTTTTCAAGTGATTTTTTGCCAACTGGTAGCGGCACTTCTTACCTGAGCAAAGCCAAGCCACGACCTTTTCTCCTTTCGATTCCTGATTCGAGACGTGGAGTTGTAGACGTGTCCCTGTGAGGAATCAATCTTATTTGAGCTCACATCCTCCGCTGATCATTTGTTAAATATGATATATATATTTTTTTACTAAAGTTACATGTAATGACTTTCTACACCCACTTGTCTTGGGTTTCAAACAATATCCAAAGTCAAAATGCATCTTGAAGAGTCACATACCCTAACAGTGCCACTGTATCCAGATCCAACTTTGTAGAGTCCATCCTTGCAGAGCAAATACAGAAAGGAACCGTCAGTCTGCAGAAGACAGCGCTCGTCATCGTCTATGGACACTTCCTTTAGGAACCATTTGTTCATCAGTGCGGCTCGTTTGATGCCATTTCCAAACCAGTCCTGGATTTGGATTTTTCCCACCAGGACAGCCTGGACGCTTCTCTGTAGTGCATTCAGTATGGTGGGGACCTGGTTTGATTGAACAAGACGAGAAGAGAAGACCTCTGATTAGAAACAGAAGGGATGCCCTGCTATTTGCATTTGTTGCTGATTTGAGTGACACTGTTGGGAAATTCCTCCACATTTACATTTCTGTCTAAATCCATTTTCTCTCTCTAACTCACTCACACACACAGCCACCATTACCATGACAGCGATTACAAATGCCGCTACTCTCCCAACAATTTACCCACACACAACCGACAGCGCTGAAGCCCACACTTTGTGGTACTCTGCCTGCCACTGTGATGAGTCACGGCCCAGTCAAGACGTAAAAATAAAAGCAACCAGGTGAACGAGATGGTGAAGGATGAACATTTGTGAGTCCGCAGAGCCCCGGTGCAACCCTGATCAAATGTAAAGTGCTTTCCACATACAATTCAGTTTTTCTTTCTGGCAGAATAAAAGAAAAAAAAAAAACAAGATAAAAAGAGAGATGATGGAGAAGCAGAAAGGCAGAAGATTAGCTAACTGGCAGAGGAATTCAAGCAGAATAACGTGATTAAAAAGGAGAGTTGGAGCAGCTTGACATTTTGCTAAACTCAATTTGAGCTGTCCAGACAGGGCCCTCGGCATCTGTGCATGGAGGAAATGGACGGGGGTGGCGAGAGTTGCTTTATGCAGCCCAGAGTGGACTTTACATCTCGCCGTATTGCAAATTTACATTTTTCAGCCCTCGTTTGGGAGCAGGTGTCTCTTGTGAAATACGACAGGTTTATGGCTCCGCATCAAAATGACTGCGATACCTCCGGCAGGTAGGTAATCATTGTTGGAGTCACTCCAATTGCATTCGTGCAAAAATGGAAAATTGGCAACAACGAAAACTCATTTGCGGCACCCAAAACTGTGAAAAACGCAGGTCTGTAATAAACGGTGAGCAGCTCTAACGTCTGCGGCTGCTCTGCCCGTTAAATTCAACCACTTTGAGTACGTTTAGCTGATATTTACCTGTATAGTCTGACAGGCGTGGCTACCATTATTGGTTAGAATGGCAGAGACAGCCTGCAGGATTTTGCCTGTATCTCCCCACGCCACCACGAGACTGAAAAGACAGGCGCAGGACAGGGCCGTGATGTCCTGTCCGGTGGGGTCGTTCGGCCCTGTGCTCCGGACCGTGGTCTCTAGCAGCAGCTGGAAAAGGGACTCTGACGAAAGCAAAACACAAGGCGGAGGAGTTAGACGTTTTGGGGGGGGGGAAAATTAAATGAGAAGCGATTACCATTACGTACAGACTGGTTAAATTAGAGGAACGCGTTTTGAACTTTACCTAAAACATCAGGAGGCTCCGTCTGGAAGCCCTCTGGCTGTTGTCCCTGCAGCATGTCCAGCAAAGCCTGCAGGCTGCGCAGGCACAGTAACGGGTGAGAGAACCGGGTCTCTTTTATCAGCTCAAAGACCCCACACAGGCCGATGCCGATGATCTGCAGACGAAGAGGGAAACAGATCTACACTGAGGTTCAGGGATGCAAGGCGGCACGTACCAGGTGGCAAAAACTGACATTTTGAAAATCTTCCTAGTTTGAGACATTTTAAAATTGATTAAACGATTTGAGGTCAGGGGCTAGATGACACATCACTCTGCTAAAAAGAACATGCACATGAGAAACCTCCTATAGCATGTACAGCTACCGGGGCTGTACCTAAATATCCGCTTATTACATTAGGAAGAATGGCAGCTGCCATCTATTGGCTGTGGGAGAGCCTGGCCCAGAAACAGATGCCCTTCTCCATCTCTTTAAACAGAGCTCGTTAGAGAATCAAATAACGCTCCAAAGTCATTCCTTACAAGCGAAGAAGGCCTCTTCTGGCAGTGAAGGGTCGGCCTTTTTGCATAAAAACGCAGTAAAAGAAGACGTAAAACAGCAGTATTAATGATGACTATGGAGACTGAATTCTTAAAATCTATCACAACCATAGTTGCAGAGCCTAAAGCTCGAAAATGAAAATCTCCCCCCCATTCATCACCAACAGTACATATTTGCAACATATGGCCGATCCACAACAGTTAACGACAGCATGGGACTCAAACCAAATCCGTAAAAGTGTTGTATCATATAAAAATGATTAAAGAGTTTCCCTCAAAGGGGATGCGAGCCTGATGACTTGCCTCTTTATCAGGCGACCAATAAAAACCCGCCCTGCTGTGACACATTTACACGGTAAGCACTGCTTTAGTAACAGCAAACCCAAGAGTCATTTTTTACCTGACAGAGGGAGCTGGAAAGGAGGCTCTGAGGAGCCGCTCGTATACCCAGAGCTTTCTTATTTGTGGGTCGGACTCCAACAGGAGTTCCTGTTGACTAGCATCGTGGGAAAGATCAGATTTTATGCTGTGGACATAGAGAAGAGGGCAAGCTCCTCATCCTATCTTTTCCTTTTGAAGATGGCGTGGTTCTGTCAGCATTCAGTGGTACACAGGCTAGATGTCTGCTCCACGGGCCTTTTCTCAAAATAACGAATAAAACTGCCTGTTCATGTATTTAACAGGATTTAAAAACCTCAGACAAGAGAAGAAGAAAAAACTGCCAGGCACTGGGGATAATGTTGGTGAAATGTGGAAAATGTAGAGTTTGATACAATATTTTTTTAAGCTAAAAACGTCACGATATCTTTCTCCACAAACTTTAGATTAATGTGGCTTGGCAGTAGTTTCTACAAATAAAATAAAAAAACGCCTTCCCACTTATTTCCTTGTTTCATCTAGTTTTCACCGCATGATACCTGTGCTTCACCTAACAATTGTGTCAAGAGCAGAATTGTTTTTCTTGGAAAAAGCTATTTTTTCTTATCAGGGAATAATGCCACAATAGGCCGATAATTATCTGGGGTGAAGCTAAACGAACAAACGTGGCTGATACATTTAAATACTATGTGCCTACAAGGTTACAGCCTGAAAAAGGAAACTTTCTATGCAAAACGGTGGAGATGCTTGGCTGACACTTTACCGTTTACCGCCTTAACCTTAACAAGCCTGCTAGAAGTGCAGATAAATAGTGAAGAGCCTTAGTGTCCGAACTAAACAGTTCATGGTTAAAAGGATCAGTGCTTAAACACAGCTAGTCCTGGTATTATGTAGAACATTTCAAAGCTTCTGGGTTTGTTTCACTGCAGTTAACAAAATAAAACCCCAAAGGACATAAATCTGGTGAAGTCTAATAAAGCTAAGTCATGACAAAAAGCAGAATGAGCGTCATCAGATCCAGCAGACATCAAAAACACCTAAAAACAGGATCGATTCTGAAATGAAAGCAATGAAAGCCAAGCAACGCCGGCACCGCAAAAAAAAAAAAAAAAAAATGGTTCCGCCGACTCGGTTCTGACCTTTGGCAGCTTTACCGCCGGCTCGCGGTACTCCTCCTCCTCCTCGCTGTCCGACTCGCCGCTCTGCACCGAGGTCCTGGAGGCCAGAGCCAGGGAGGCCTCCTTCTGCTGCCAGTCCAGAACACAGTGTCGCACGTTGCAGTAGACATTAAACGCAGAGGGGTTGCTGTGGAGCTTGATGTCCGGCACGAAGAGGGATCCGTCCAGACTCTCGGCCTGCGGAGGAAGAAAAAAAAAACAAAACAAAAAAAACACGGATAATTAAAAACTTAGTTTGGTAAGCATGTTCTTAACCAATGCGTTCACAGCCACATTTTCAACAGCAGTTAAAACAGAAATCCCACATTGCATTCACGTTTCTCCACTGTTCATGAGGCAGTTTTTTTTATTTTATTTTTTTATTTATTCATTTAATTTAATCTTTATTTAACCAGGACAAGTCTTATTGAGATTAAAAATCTCTTTTACAAGAGCGTCCTGGCCCAAACAGTTAGTTTTGAAAGTAATCTGCCCACCAAACACACCCCAGCCAGGCCTAGCACAATTATTCCAGTCGGATCCTTACTTCACATAAAAGAGACACGTAGGACTCCTGACAACCTATGCAGACCAAAACAGGCTTCAGATTAAATATTTACAGAAAGCTTTCATTATTAGTTTGACTACTCGGGGGAAAAACGACATGTGAAAATATTGCTCAAGCTCAGCTCAACCCAAGTCACCAATTTCTCTGCATGTTAAACTAGGGTTCCTTTGCGCCCCAGAGCTGCTATTACTAGCAAACCAAACCTGACCAGCATCCTGTAAGCTCCCCTGCAGCTGGAAGCACTCTAAAGTGGTCTGCTGATGAAGTATGCAACATTAAAGGGCCTGCTACCCATCCTTAACGCACAATGAGCTTCTTTCAATATCAGTAAGATAGAAATCTGCACAATTATTTACACCGCTAGTAAATATTTGTTAAAAAAAATATTCACCAGTAGAATAAACTCGCAAATAGGGCTGGGCGACATAGAAAAAAAACATATCCGTAAAATAGAAACCATATTGGATCGATATTAATAATTATCAACAAATTCAAAACATATTTCATGTGCAGCCCTGGCCATTTTATGCTGTTGCTTAGCAACCTATTTTTACATACCGTACTCGCAAACACTGAATTCAAACTCAACCCTTTATTTAACCAACTTTTTACCAAAACTGCAAGTTTTTAAAAAAGAAAAAAAGAACACATGCTCTCTGAACTCTTGGAAGGGGGCGGAGCTTGGTGACAGAGCATTTCCTGGGTCTGCGTTTGTGATTGGTTGGGAGGATTCACGACTGTAATATTAACCTGTAATATTAACCCACATGGCTTTGAACTTTTTATTGACCCTTTTTTCTATCATCAATAGATGTCTAGCGATCAATATATATCGTTATTAAATTATCGTCCAGCCCTACTCACAAACCGACAAATTTAAGAATTATCCAGCCTGTAATCGGATTATTATCAAAGATAAATACCAAGAAACACAATTATTGGCATCGCCAACATTTCATATAAAGATAACTGGATTATTTTTGTGTTGATTTTTTCAACCACTGTTTTTGAGCTGATTAGAGTTTGCCAGGTCAGTTCCTCTTTTCGACAGTTTAAAGATGGGAAACATAAGCAAACTTTGCCATGCAAATATCTAGGAAGGGAACCTACGATAGGCAATAATTGAGCTTAAAACACCTTCAACTGCAACACTTGAAGCTGAGCGAGAATTCAAGTCTGACTTGTCAGCACAAACAGCATAAAAGGTGAACTTTGAAAACAAAACAAAAAAGGGTAGGAAAAAATTAATTTAAGGCTTTGTATAAATCCTTGCAGAGGGTGCCAATAGTTGTTAGGGGCCCTGGGCATAGATATCGTGACAATGTCAAAATGTTATCAGGAAGCATCACGGAGGACATCTTCCAAGCAGTGAAGTATGATGCGTAGTAGAGAGCTTGGCATCGTGACATCCAGCGCACAGTTTGTCGGGCAGCAGATTGAGGGTGAGTCACCACGGCGTGCGGCCGCAGCCCTCTGCTTTGGCAACGCCGGTGCCGCCTTAGAAATGGCTAAAGGGGCAGAAGGAGGGAATCTACTGCCACCTTTCAATAAAATCCCTAATAGAAATATTTATGATGCCTATTATTGTCACTTAACGTCAACATCATCAAGATTACTTTAACCTACCCTACGACAAGGACTGTATGGGCTTCCCTTAGTTTTCCAACAACACAAATTAAAAGCTATTTCAACTAACTAATGCTTTTAGTTATCCTTAAAGGGTATGAAGTCTCGGAAATAAATGTGTGGCCCATACGATAAAAGAGTTGTATATCAACCGTAAAAACATACTAAGAGCGAGCGTTGAAAACCTACGCAGGAAGGCCAAAGCCTTTACTGGGAAAAACTAGACGAGAAATTATGTTATAGTCACAGAGTTTAACTGACTTCTGCTTTTATGTTTGTTTTTTTTAAAGCTGCAGAATGTCTCTCAGCATGTATAATGCCCTCTCATAAAATCCATTTTGACCATAGAGGGAGCAATCAATGTATTGCTACACAATATTGTGACGCACAGTGTCCCAGCTTCATTTGTACAGTGCTGTGAAAAAGTCTCTCTCTCTCTCACACGTTTCTTCTGTTTTTCCTTGTATCACAATCAGAGGTTAACCTGAGTGAAATTATGATTTTATCTACTAAGTGGAACAACTATCTAAACCAACCAGGCCATTTGTGAAAAAGTAACCTCCCCACTTGGGAGGCTGCATCCCATAGCGAGACACCGAGTGAATATTATGAAAAAGAACACGAGTTAATTGACTGACTGCCGTTTGTCTTTCTTATAAAAAGCAGAAGTAAATTTCACTGCCAATATCCACAGCTGATCACGGCCTGATTGAAAAAAGAAATCAAAAACAGAACCTGCGTGGCAACATGAAGTAGGCTAAAAAAAAAAAACCATCAATTCATTGAGATTTATCAGTCTTTTCTAAGCCCAACCCACAGCAGTGACAGCCACTATCACAAACGAACAAATAACTTTAGAGCGGTCAGCCTTCTCGGAAGTGGCTGGAATCCAAAATTTACTCCAGGACAGCGATCCTCCAAATGGTCACAAATCCATGACATCCATGGGAGAACTTTGAATGTTAAAACTGCTGCTCGAATACAAAAGAATACAAAGTGATGTTTTACATTATACAGAAAACATTGTGGAGTTTTAGTGAAAGAGAGCGGGTGGCTTTTCAAAGTCAGGACTTAAAACAGTGTAATATGATTTTAAAACCATACAGTGTGGCTAAATCGAACCCACTCAGCAAAGAAGAGGTGGCCAAAGTTCCTGCACAGCAGCAAAAAGCAGCCGTTGCTTGTCGTCACAGATATTCGATGGCTACGGCCGTCTCAGACACGTCAGACGCTTTGGTCAGAGGGTCCGGTGGTGCCGATCGCCTGGGAGCCCCGGTTCTGTCCGTCTGTCTTCCTCCTCTCTCTCAACCCTATAACCTGTCAGTTCGCTTTCAAATAAAGGCCACTAGTTCCACAAAAAAAAAAAAAGCTTTACTATGTGACTGATGTTATGCAGTTATGTCCAAATGCAGGGGCGGTTCTAGACAGGGGCCAACAGGGGCCTGTGCCCTTGTAGAACTGTTCCTGACCCCTGTTATGGCCCCTGTACTAAAAACATGATATTAAATTTCTTAGGAGGATAAATGCTGACAAAGATACCGTGACTGACTGGTCATTTGGATCAGTTGTATTTTTTTTCGTTTGTTTTTACCCAATAATAAAATAACAAAATAATAAAAAAATAAATATAAAAAAACAACAATAATTTAAAATTAACTTGTTTCACTTTAAGCTCCCGCTGTATTGAGAAAAGATCAGGGGTCTGCAACCTGCAGTTCCAGAGCCACAATTGGCTATATGGCTTAATATATTAAACAATGAAATGTTGACCTGTTAAGTTCCCCCCCCCCAAATCTTTTATTCTGTGCCCCTGTGAAAAAACATTGGCCCCACCCTGGCCCCCCTGCTAAATTTGGTTTAGACCTCCCACTGTCCAAATGTAAACATTTATATCCAGAATTTGCATACATATTTGAAAATGGACAGCAAGCGGCTCTACCGAAGCACTCTTCTTCCTCACTTAGCTCCAGCGATATGTTTTGTTTTTTTTTTAAATCGACTTTACGCTAAATATAAATGCGGCCCGACTCATTGGCCCGAATTAAAATAATTATTTAGATTAAAGGTTTTCTATAATCAATCCTACAGCAGACAGAGAAACTCGATAAACAATCTGACCAATTGCTGACTGCCTTCCCGGCCAAAGCGCGTAAAGTGTTTTTAGCCACAGCCAAGAGGCGAGCTCTGGAGAATTGCATCGATCCACTGCCGCGTTCATGGCATCCAGATCACAGAAGGTGAGGTCATCTATCGGGAGAGAAAGGGTCATTTATTGTGGACTAAAAACCTGCGAGAAGGAGAAAGCTGGCTCCGCTGTCAGCTGATCCTCATAACTAGTGTAACATTATTAACTGGGGCTGGAAAAACCTTAACCTGATGGAATTAAAGCATGGAAATATTTCAAACCCGCAGCTGTGATGACTTTGTCGAACAGAGAAACTAAAGATCAGCACTTGCATCTACTCTTTAATGTGCGACGCTTATTTGAACTAAAATCAACAACTACACGTGGCCTAAACCGAAGCAGGATTCACTTTAGGGGCTTTTATTTCTCCTGCCTACAAGGACCGCTTTAAAGCGTTTGATGCGTAAACGCCACGGCCGTTTGAAGATCGGCGCATTTACGCAGTTCAGAGGTGCAGCGTTCGTTTGGTGAGAAAGATTAACCGGCAATAATCGCAGCATCAGAAAAAAGGCAACGCACCCGTGTCTGAAAGCGCAAAAACTAAATGGATATGCAAATCCGACGTTTCTTCTCACTCTGCAAAAGTACGACACACGATTCAAGCCAGCTGCTCCTGTGCTTCTGTGCGCTCCTCGCCGCTGATTTGAAGTCAGCACTTACAGCTTTCTCAGAGTCACTGGCAGCACTTAAAGACATCTAATGACACACTTTGGATGTGAAGGAAATACCCCTAAACTAATAAAAAACTGTAAACAGCAGAGATCTTAGGCACCGTGGCAAAAGTAAAAGCGCTTATATAACGAGGTCTGACGTTAAAAACACGCCGACGTTTCTGGTCAGAGTGCGGTCCGCCTCACAGCGAGCTCTCTAGTTGCCGCGTCGGTTCAGGCTAATATTGAGGGCCCTGGATTTCTTGTTCTTGTGTTTAAGACTTTCCCTTTGAAGAGAGAGAGAGAGGAAGACGCTCCCGAGTTGTGCTGCTGTGTTGATGAAGATCACAACAGACAGACTAGTCAACACTGGACTGCATCGTGTGGCGGACTGATCACACATTCCCTAAAAGATAGTAAAAAAAAGGAAAAACTGTGAAGATGATTTTATATTAGATTATTGAAAAGTTCATTGACTTCAATGACTGGGCTCCTTAAGTGAAGCACATTACATAGATTAATGAGATAAACTAATGTCCAAGCTTTTGCTTCTGTTAATAATGATTTATAATGATTTTAGAGTGTTACACTTATTTTTTTAAACACAGAGATTTAGGATTTATGAAAAGTATGTTTAATACCTGCCTAAATATTATTTTTAAAAGCTACTTTTAATTTGTCAGACAAGCCTCATTGGACCATATATGCACATTTACTGCATGTGAGTGCATGTTGCACGGTCATCGTTGTTGGATTGTCTCTGCTAATCTCCGTGTCAGCTAATTATTTTAGTACAATGCATTCAGCCATCCTATGCTTGCTAAATTAGGTGATTTTCATTGTTTACTGCAGCAAAGGAATGTTATCGAGGTAAAACGGTAGTAGGATGGTACCGTCTTAAAAAAGCGGGTCATGTTTGTTTGCAATGAACCCAAAGCAGAAACACAGCAACACTTTTAAGTTCAGGATTTGATCCTCAACCGCAAAATGTATCATTATAGCAAAAATCGCCACCACCGTTGCATTTTGCATGGTTACTGATAGCGTAGCCTCATATGCTGATTCCAATTAAGCCATGTTTTTCTGAATCCCTCTTTCTTTAGTATTACACAGTGTCCCACTGATCTGTGTGAACTTTAGTTTTCCAGCCAGTAGAAACATACATCAGGCATGGCCGTATCGTACATCGTCAATAGAAAGAATGTGAGCACATGAAGGATAACATCCATCCTGACAGCAATTAATGCAGTCCTTGGTAATTGCAATATCGCACGCACTAATAATGCAGCTACATTTCCTGCGTGATACACTGCTCATACAAACTTAAAGGAGCAATAAGTAAGAAATTTACTGTAAAATGAACCTAATCCGTCCCATTTCTCACCCAGGATGGAATTAACATTCCCTGTAAATGATCGGTCCTCTCCATCAACAGTGTCTTAGTCACGTTGTCTCCTTACAAACCTAGAGGTGCGGTCTGGAACTACTTCGGTTCACAGTGTAGCTCGTGTTTACTCCCTGGTTCCTGAACCAATCACAGGACAGTTCCCAGCAGCTTTTGGCATTTCATCTTGGCAAAAGATTTTAACCACTAGGTGAAATTATTGCTTATCGTTCCTTTAAAAGGAACACCTTGTAATCAGAGTTTAATATCAAGTCAGTTAAGCTTTTGAAATATTGATCTGGTCAGTTCAGTAGCAGAGCGGGTTATTGATCCGAGTCAGCTGTTCTGGTGTTGATTAAATGAACAGGTGCAGTAAAGGGGCAACAAGGAGACGACCCTAGAACCGGCAGGTTTCACCTCGGGCATCCTGTTCTCTTCCCAGATGACAGCAGGTCCACTATGAGCTCACGTGACAGACGTGAAAGGGTCTGGAGACGCTACGATGAGCATCATGCTGCCTGCTACAACGTTCAGTGTGATCACTTTGGTAATGGGTCAGCATTGGTCTGGGGAGGCATATCCATGGAGGGAAGCAGAGACCTGAACAGGATAAACGATGGCACCCTGACTGCCATATCAGGATGTAACCCTTAGACCCATTGTTAGACCCTTCAGTGGTGCAGTGGGTCCTCAGTTCCCCCTGATGCTCGGTGGTGTCTGACCTGATGTGACAAGAGTAGTCAGGCAGGTCCTGGAGGATGAAGGAGTTGATACCATTGAATGGCCTCCATGCTCTCCTGACCTAAAGCCAACAGAACAGCTCTGGGACGTCATGTTTTGGTCCATCCGACGCCACCAGGCTGAACCTCAGACTGTCCAGAAGTTCAGTGATGCCCTGGTCAGGATCTGGGAGGAGATACCCGAGGACACCATCCGTCATTTCATAAGGAGCATGCCCCATCGTTGTCAGGCATGAAGTCAAGGAAGTGTGGACCATACAAACTACTGAGTTGCTCCAATGACAATTCAGCTAACCGGACCGGCCTTCTGCATCAGTTTTTTAGTTTCACTTCCCCGGTGAGTTTGGCTTAAGCGCTCTGTGGGGTTGATCGTTTTCATTTTAATCAAAAGAAGTGGTATCCTAATGTTCCCAACACATTAACCATTCCACGTCAATCTGGATATCCTGCAGGTCTGATGTGTTTTCAAAGTGTTCCTTTAATTTTGTTTGAGCAGTTCACATTGTTCACTTCCATTGTGATCTGTAAAATCTTCACTGGGTTTGAGAGAATCTATAAAAGGGCCTCTCAGTTTCTTCCAAAATATTGTTAAAAATCTTGTCTTGTTCTTTTGAATTCATTACAGTGTATTGTCTGTTCTTGTGCTGAATGCATCTTTACACCACTATTAAAAATGCAATTGCAAAAATGATAAGAAAAAGTAAACCAACAACATCTTGCGATGTTAACACAAGTCGTGTCGGTTTTTCCCTTTTTTTTTCATAAATATTTCTAACAGAGTAATTGTACGTCTGTGCTTTTCAAGTAGTGCTACCCTCACTACACAGGGATAAGCATTACCCCTTCTGTGAAGCTTTGCTTTTCGGTCAGGATGTTGAATATCTCCTCTAAGCTTGTTGAAGCATTTAAAAAGGAAAGATCTCCCTGCCTGCAGCGAAGAAAAGAGGATTACTTCCTCTTTCCAAAGATCTGCTCTATATCAAACTGGCTGAATTTATTATTAAATATCATTATTTATTATCTATTGCTGAGCTTGCGTCACATCATGTTAAGAAATGTATCAAGATGTCACAAATTAAACTATTCCAGTTATTTCTCAGTAGCTTCAATGTGAAACATTAATGCGAAGCAAATAACTCAGACTGAAGTATGGCTTTTTTTTTTTTTTTACTCAAACATCTATTTAAAGAAAAATCTTTTCTGGGAGATTAAGCTTGCCTTGATGATATCACCTCAACACATTCTGTCATTTCAAATCTAAATTAAACTCCCCCAGCTATCTGTGGACTTGAGTGGGTACGTCATATCCATGTCACAGCGACACTAAAGCATGTTATTATGGAAACATACCACACTAACATCCCAAACATCGCAGCGGGCTCCTGATTAGCATTAGATAACATAAGAATTCCTTTATTGTCCGGCAAAGGTGGAAATTCGGGTGTGACAGTGGCAAGACAGTTACACCCACTTATTAGCAATGAAAAAAAATGAATAAAAAATAGAACAAACCAGTCTAAGCTAAAAAAAAATCTCTATAGAAACGCCAAGAATAGAAGATGAAAATTAAATACCAGAGTAGATACTGGACAAAGCAGTAGAAAAAAACTCCAGCCCATTTACAGACACACCATAATATAATATGCAATATGCATGATAGTAGCATCCTGATGTAGCTAAGGCCTGTTGCGAGCAGCGGAGAGTTTAACGTCTGACTGCAGCCGGGAGGAGCAGCCTGCGGAAGCGCTCCTTAGAGCATCTGGGATGCAGCAGTCTGTCCCTGAAAGAGCTCCATGATCGGGGATTAGGAATTTAAATTTCATCACAATGTTTTGTGATGTCGTCCAGCCCTACCAAGATGGTCTATGTTGCGTCAGAATTATACTTTTATGTACTCCAGCAGGTTTGTTTTTTTTCCAGCCGTTTCTCAAATTTATCTACAGCTGTTTGTTTACAAAGAAATATGCCTGTGAGACATTTGGGATAAAGCTTTGATTGAGAGATGCCTTTTTATAATTACTTTATGAACAAAAAAAACAAAAAAAGACGTATAGAGATAAATATCGTATATTGGCATTCAGCCTAAAAATATCGAGATCATAATATCTTTGCTGCATATTGCCCAGCCCTAGCATGTACAGATACAAGTGATAAAACTTACATTCAAGGTGTTTTAAGAACATATTATAGTAGCGCTATAAAAGGATTTATTCCCATGAGGGAGTAGCATATCAAAGCAGTCGTGCAGAAACTCCAGTGGGGATAAAAAAGCTGCAGCCATCAGGAAAAACACAGACACTGAAGCCCCCAATGACGTACACAGCATTTATTTCATTCTCTCAGCTTTGTAGCTTTAAAATAAAACCAACCTGATCTGTGTCTGACACTAAAAATCCTGATCGGTACATCGCTGCGAACTAATACTAATAAAAAAGCTCCAAAGCTGGACGTAAACAAACTATTTTAAAGCTGCAAAGATCGCTTTCGAGTACCCAATACCCTTTTAGGGGGGAAGGGAGGGGGGGGTTCCACAAGACAGAGGCTCATGGTGTGCTGACTAGCTATGACTGCAAAAAGGAAAGTGTTTAGAATCCACTTATCTGCAGTTCATCACTGCAGGCTGTAGAAAGTACTGATTTTATCAATACGGGAAATATTTACCTGAATCTTTCATTCCGCCCCATTCCCCATACCGTTGTCATAATTTGACACAACTGTGATTTGCGTTAAAGGAAACAAACCACACATCTGCCTGCGAACAAGATGTTACATCATGCTCTCCACAGAAACGACAAGCGCACTCTTTATTTCCTATTTCTTTCTTTCTTTCTTTTTTGTTTTTTTTGTTCTTTGCCCTACTTTCCTGTTTCAGCGCAGTAGCAAAAGAGGAAAGAAGTGATTTCAAACCCTTCTACTGTCTACGCCGGCGTTGGAGGCATGACTGAGCAGGAATGAGCGTGACGAGTACAAATACAACACAACGATAACGGCAGCCCAGTTGTCGTGCCTGCCCGCTACAAAGCCTTGCTAAAGCCTCGCTTCTCCGGCCATTCAAGGGTTCAGATACTAGAACAAGAAGCTATCTTGAAAGTAAAGGTTTGACATGAGGAAAATGTAAAAAAAGACTGGCCCATATTAGGCAAAACATCCAGAGAGGCATGACACGTACTCCATGTCACCTCGGAGGACTACACACTTAAAAAATAAAATAAAAAATCATTCCTCTCCTTACACTGGTGAGCTTAGGATCAGAGCGACACAATGGCATCCTTTTTTTGTTGCTTCCTTGGATGAAGGAGAAGGAGGCAGGAAACTGTTGCCGTGGAGATGTGGAACACATTAGGTCGCTTGGCAACAGCCCATCATGCACAAGTCGGAGCCACTCCCCAAGCGCTCCACAGTCCACCTCCCCGGCTTCCCGTGTGGACGGGCTAAAGCGCACCCGTCTGAGCTGGAAGCCGTCGAGGAGGACGGTCCTCCCGGACAGAAAAAAAAAAAAACTCAACCTCGTCCCGAATCACAACCTGAGCTAAACGCCTCAGCAGAGCCAAACCAGCAGTGAGGATTTATCGCTACAAACACGAGGCTGTCCCATCTACGGGTTATGTCATCCCCAACTAGGTGGCCTGAGAAGTGAGGTATTAAAGAAAAGAAAAAAAAGCTCTTACCTTTGTTCTTGATTTAACTTTTGACTTGACTTTTTGTCGCCTCTTCAGTTTCTTCTTGCTCAAAGCCTTCTTCCCCCTGGAAGAGCACAGGAACAAGGCAGATAAAGCAAAGCATAAGTCTCAACACGCATTTCAGACAGTCAGTACGAGAGTTCAAACCTCACAGGAACAGGGCCGTCATACCATCCGAAAGAGAGTGCTGCTATTGCATCTTCTCCCCTACAGTACTTAGGCCGTTTGAATTTTCAAGGCACTAACGGCTCGTTTAGACCAAAAGCACTCAGAATCTGAACACTGACGCTGTTTTTAAGGGGCTTGAGAGATTATCTCTGCTCTGGTTTTCCTCCAGCTGTATGTAGCATTGACAGCCACAATATTGGTGACCTTAACAAAATCAGTATATAGACACAGAAACACAGATTTTCAGGGTGCTGCTCTCTCTCACAGGTGGCTGCTGAGAAGCAGGGTGGTGCTGAACGCAGGTGTTCTGCCAGTCTCCGCAAATCTCTAGCATTAGTTAAATAAACTTTGTTTAAACCGCCTATCTGCCTGTTAGTGTGTTCTGCATGTGGGTCAAAAAGCTTGGAAACATGACTCAGATAAAAACATAATAAAAAAAAAAAAAGAGTCAGGTTACAACCGAGGTACCACATTTTTAAGTGCCAAAAAGCTCGCCCGACTTAAAGTTTTGAGCTTTGGTTTTAAAACAGCAAGTTCACTTTTACATCGCAGATCTGGAGGAGGCTTGTGTCAGACTCGAAGTACTGTTGCACTACTATTATACATGTTATAATTTCACGAATGTTGCACTATTTTGGCCTTTGAGAGCCAAAAGTTTATTCAACTATTATTCAAGGTAGGCAATAAAAAGTTCTACTACCCTAAGTAGTATGCAGTTCTTCATATTTACACACACACATCAATTTCAAACAGACGGTATCGGTATTGGCCAATACTGCACAGCCAGGTATCGAGTATCGGGGCCAAAAAATGGCATCGGTGCAACACTAGTTAAAAGGCGAGCTGCTGCAGTCATCCTTTAGGCAACTAAAGGATGACTGGGGGACACCAACATAGAGAGCATTGCAATGGTGTGGAATTAAAACCATGTGCAAGCATGAGACTGTTTAGGAAAAGGCTCAAACTGGTTTTCTGGAAGATATGAGATGGAAGACGGGTAGTGAACGCCAATGGGTGCTCTGTACATGGGTGTATACAGTACATACTTTTGCAGTGGATGCGGTGGTGTGGGCTATGGGCTGTAGGTAGTAAGCGCCTGAACGTAGATGTGCTTAGGCACATGTGAATGTGTATATGTACGTTTATATGTACAGTATACTGATTTATTTGCTTACTTAATGGACTTTGAAGTAGTATGGACTCATGAGTAAAGTAGGAATCAGGAAGACTGTTGATGTTAAAGACTATAGGAAGGAGAATGGGTATAATTAAATAAGTTTCCCTTCTTCATACCCCCTTTCAGACATAATCATTAAAATAATGATATACCATTATTTATACATAATGTTTGTATTGAATTTATAATTTCAATGGATGGTCTAACATAAAAGTTTCATTCATTGTTGATTGTGGAACTCAAACGACAATTGGAGCCTTCTCTGGTTTAAAGAAGGCTTGACCTTCGTTAGCAAGACCAAACTATAGAGGGAATTTGTTTATCAAATTTTAAATCCTTGCTGAGTATTAACGTCCGGGCTAGACGCTGAATTTAGCAGTCAGAACTCCAACGCCAATGACAGCTTTGTTGCGATAGAAAAAACATTCTGTTTTTTGGTTGTTTAAAAATTAAAGGCTCTGGCTTAACCCCTGTTTGATGGCCAAGATGCAGGAAAAGAGAGAAAGCTATGGATGACAGCATCCTGGCTTTGACAGCTAATAAACCTGCAAATCATTCGCATCGCAACGGAATTTGAGGTCATGATAGAGCCAAGTAGCAAAAAACATAGATAAGGAAGAAATAAAAAAAACAGAGGGTCGACAATTAGGGCTGGAAAACAAATTTTAAAAAACACAATTTCGGAATCGCAGGAGTCTGCCATTTTTGGCTACGTAACAATTAATGGATGAGACACGTCCTTTAGGGGTTTAGTGGGTTTGCCTCAATACGGAAGGGAAGAGAGCTGCAGCAGTGAGATAATCTAATTTTAGAGTTGATACAATCATACTTTTTAACCAGACACTTTCAGGAATCTCACCATAGCATTAAGTACAGGTCAGTCAGTTTAATACATAGACTTGCTTGTTGGTTGCACTTCAATAAGGATTGATGTACAACTCAACAAGCTATTCTCTTGAATAAGAATAGTCTGATTAATTAAAAAAAAAACTGTTAAATTTTTTATTTTAAATAGTCCCCGTTTACAAACATCTTTATCTACAGGGCTTTTATGTTGCTTGTGGTTAATACTGAGAAAAGCCCAAATTAAATCACAATTACGCTTTGAATAAATTGCAATTTAGATTTTTTGGCAAAAATCGTACAGCCCTATGGAAAACGATGCCTTGCGGGACTCCGCACAAGAGAGGAGCAGAGGAGGAAGAGAAGCCTCTAGGTTCGACAGAAAAGGGCTCCGTCAATCAGGCAAGAGCTGAAGCGCTTAAAAGAAGCGGAGAAGAGGAGTGGTCCGCAATATCAGAGACCACCGTAGGAGCCAGAAGCCCCAGGGCTACAGGACAACAACGTCACTTTGAACATTTTAGGAAGCAGGTTCAGTGTTACGCTGCGATCTAAAGCCACATTGGCTTTTTTTTTTCTAAAACAAAATGCATATAGAACCGATGGCTCAACATGTGTTTTATTAAGAAAGGGGCAGACAGCTGCAAGTTTGAAGGCAGTAGGCACAGTTCCTTAACATGAGTTAATAAAAGAAGAAAAAAAAATGTCATCAATTTAGAAGGAAGAAAGTCTAAAAGGGGCATTTTGCAGATTTCATAGAATGAACTACTTTGTCCAGAAGAGACACTGGTTCAAAATGTTTAAATCCAGCAGAACCAGCCAGGGCAACAGAAAGCTGTGACCTGGCATAAGCAGCTGTAGCCGCAGCCTGTGTAGGTCTGCTACGCTTCCAGTAACGAAGAGAGAAACTACTCACAGGTGGTGACAGGCTTCAGGTACGACAGAGGTAGGTGGGTCTAAAACAAAGCTAACTGTAACAAATAACACCCTGGTGGAACAGATGCTGTTAATGACTATACTGGACAAAAATGTAGATCTAGCGAGAATGTTTTTTAGCAAAACCAAAAAAAAAAAAAAAAAGAAAAGAAAAACAACATTCAGGTTGCCTCTTTTGTCCACTGCCGTTCAGCGTTTCTGCATTGGCGTCTGAGTTCTCCTGTGGTACTGTTGCTCAGGCAAGGCTCGGCTCTGGATGTGGTACGTTTGTATTTACCCCAGGGCAAAAGATACCGGGACCCAACGGCAATATGATGATGTATCCGGGCCCAAATGACGAGTAAAACTGAGAGTCCATGAAAGAAGAGAGGAGAATGCAACGCCAACCAGCGACCAATGGCCTCCTGGCTAGATAAGGAGCGGCAAACTGAACGAGAATGGGGGAAATGATCTGAGATGACAGTTTGGGAAATTTTGCGGCATGAAATGGAAAGTCCGTGGGCTTTAACAAGGTCCAGAGTATGCCTGAGATATGGCATTGGTCCGTTTACTGATTGTGCTACAGTAAAAGAGGCCAAAGGCCTTGGAAACTCTTAGGCTAGTGGGCCAGCAGGGCAACGAACATGGATGTTAAAACCCCCCCCCCCCCCCATTAAAAGATTGTCATGGTTAGGAATAAAAATGAGCAAGAAAGGGAGAAAACCATTAAATAAAATCCTTATTCCATTTAGGTGGGCGATAAACAAGAGCACGACAAACAGTAGGGCTGAGCTCGATGACGAGCAGCTGTAGTTCAGAAGAACAATAAGTGTTTGTGGGCACTTATTTAAAGATTTGCCTCCGACAGCATCAGTGCCGCCACCACCACCACGGCCAGCCAAATGTGGGGAGCTGAACGAACAGCAGCAAGGTGGGAAGGAGCTCTGAGGACGGCCTGTTGTCACCTGATTTCAACCTGGTTTTCATCAACGACAAAAAACAAAAACAAAAAAAGCAGTGGGAGCAGAAATCTTGGCCTCCCTACTTTCACAGAATCCCATAGGATTTGGTTGCAACAACAAGCAGTTTTCTGGCTGAGTGAAAACGTTTCACAGGTAATTCTACAGTCAGTGGATGTACTAACACTATAAATTAGTAGGAAATTAGGTGCTGAAATACTTTACATGTTATTCATATTATATATATATATATATATATATATATATATATATATATATATATATATATATATATATATATATATATATATATATGTATGTGTATACATATATGTAAATATATGTTGTTGTATATTGTTATTTATTTATTTATAAATGTTATATATATATGTATTTAAATGAATAAAATGCAAAATATTTCAGCACATGACTTTCTCAGTACTTGATAGTTTTAGAACATAACATAAAAGTATATGGCATTTGACATTTTAAAAGTTTTAAGCCCCCCCTGAACATGAGAAAATCCTCGATATTCGATGCTTTAACGCACATAATCTCTAGTTACTGGAGGAAAATAGGGAGTACCAATATGGCGGCTGGTGGCTTCAAAGCGACTCGTTCTAACAGCGAGCGATTAGCACTCCAGAGTATAATATAGCTCAGTGGTGGAAACCCATGGAATGCCATCATTACTCCTACTACGGTAATGCTGTTAAAAAAATAAATAAATAAATAACTATAATTAGCTAGCTGCAAGCACTACGTCTAGGTAGCTGGATCTAAATTACAATAAATAAATAAATGGCACAGATGTTACAGCAGTGATAATAAATGTCCTATATCATATATCATATTTGGAGCAGAATAATACAATCATTTTGATCGTCTCATTCATTTAATAATGGTAAATTTCTGTGTACCCATTGCCATTACAACCATGGGTGGTTCAAGAGGTCCCTTCAACTGGTCAGGGCTCCTGTTATGGCCCCTGTACTAAAGACATAATACTGAATCAACACTGATTCAATTTAATATGATATGTGTTGGAACAGAGACCATAACTGTTTAGTCCCTTGGGCCAATTGAATTTTTTTTTTTTTTTTTTTTACATTTTTATTTGAACAATTTTTAAATGAATGTGTTTCACATTTAGCTTGGGGAGTATTGAGACAGGGTCCCGGTTTTCAGGGGTGTGCAACCTGCAGCCCCAGAGCAACAAGTGGCTCCTTGGCCCACCTAATATATGAATATATTACATCATTACATTTTGCTTAAAATATTGTGTGTGTGTGTGGGGGGGGGGGGGGGTTCCCCCATGAAAAAAAACACTGTTTAGTTCTAATAAATGGGAAGTATCTTCATAGTGGCATATATTATACCAAAAGCATGGGTTTTAGGCCTCTATTACAGCCCATTAGTCGCCCCTGCCTCCTGGATGACTGGCACGGCATCCATTTAAAAAGCGAGCACCGGTCATCCACTAACAACGCTGAAGTCAAATCTGACGTCCACAGAAGCGCACTAGATAGGCTGAAGTGCACACTCGCTTTATTGACTTCGAGAATAGCAACTGAGAGTACTACTAAACAATAAGAGAAACAAACGCCCCGGCCAGCAAACTATCTGCGGTGATTTGTCCAATTGTCGCGGTTTTGCGGCTTAGCTTGTGACCGAGCGTCAGGCCGGCGTTATCAAACACAACAAGCCGACCGACTGGAATGACGTAAGCGTGTTACGACAGAGAAAGGCAGACGAAGCCGACCCAGCAGCCGACACGTCCTCCTCGAAAGCGACGTCTCCCGTTCTTCACGCCGTGTCGGCTTCCACCCCGGAGGCTCGTGTCCACGCTTAGTGTCTCTGTGGCGCTGACACCCGTTCAGATAACGTGGGGTGGGGAGGGAAAATAAAGAAGGGGGCTGACGCTTTTTTTTTTTTTTTTTTTTTTTTTGCTAGCAGGCTAACACACAGTGACGCCGTTGGGGCCTAAAAAACAAAACACACGGCAAAACACCCCCCCCAAAAAAACCGAGCCAGACGTGTCGTGGAGCGAAACCGTGGACGTTCCCGAGCGTGTTTCGCGAAAGCAAACCCGTCGGACGCCAGGGACGGGTGTGTTTATGTGCAGCAGGGTGTCACCCCGCTCTCCAAAACAAACCCGACTGCTGCTGCTGTGATGATGATGACAGCTAGCTAGCCGGGCTGTGCGGGTGGAAACTGCTCTTGATTCCTACGCGCTAGGACCGACTGGTTGCATTTAGCAGTTCTGAGTCTTTCTGAAACAACGTTTGCCTAAATAAAAACACATATAAATTAAAAAAAAATAAAAAAATAAACAAAGCACACTGCCCGGAACCACCAGGGATTTACAAACCATCCGCACAAGGGTGAAGCAACGTAATGCTAGCTGGGGTTGGACCACTAAGCTAAGGAAGTCACGCTAAAATGGACAAATAAGCAGATGACCCCCGCAAGTAAACCATTGAGCACAAAGCGTGCTTGGTCCCCGTTTAAATACTGAACTTCAGGGCAGGTCAGACTAACATATATTCGGCTTATAATGGTCGACTTAGCGCCGCTATGAAAGGGTTAAGGTTAGCTCACAGACGTTAGCCCCGTTAGCTCGGGTCCAACTGACAGAGCAGCTCCATGTTTCCATCACTCCCCCCGCTGATCACTCACCTTCCCTGGTTTATCCCCTGCTCCTTGTCGTTGATGGCGGTGGTATAAATCCGCCTGTATCTTTCCGCAAGGGCTCGTCCTGAGAGTAAAAGCTGGTACCGAGTCCGACAGTCCGACTGGGCTCCGAGAGTCGGACAAGAACCCATTCCCGAACCGATGGTGGCGAGGTCGGCTCCCGCTCCAGACGCTACCCGGACACCCAGCCCCATGGACGGCGACAAGGAGGGCAGAATTCCCCCGCCACCACCACCGGCGGCGGCGGCGGCCGCCGCTACCGCAGCCGCGCACATCATCGCTTAGCAGAACAATGCATATATCAGACAGCCAGGTGACATCCAGCCATCAGATGCAATCCTCTTCGCGTCCAGCCCGCCGCATGTCACGTCGCATATCCGCTCCGAGCTGCAGAAACGCCGCAATTAGCATCCAACTGTTCTCTCGGCGAGAGCAGACGCAGAAGAAGAGGCTCTCCGACTGGGCTGCTCCGGCGCTTCCGATGCGCAAGTGTGTCAGCGCGGCGTCCTCCTGCCGACAGCAGACCTCCTCAAGCCGCGAGAAAAAGACCGAGCGGCGCAGAAGAAACGAAAGTCACCATGGGCGAGACGGTCGTGTTTCGATTTCATTCGTTCCTTGAATTTTTCCTGACCCCGAAGAGGCGAGAAGGTCCCCTGCTGCAGCTCACAGGACGGGGAGGGGCCGGGCGGTGGGCGTGGCCACACTTCCGACTCCACCCACAGGCCGTTTTGATTGGCTCGTCCTTCTGCTTCGCTCCAAAATTAAATATTACATTAATGGCATTTACCGGTAGAGAATAACACGGAATACGGTCCGAACGAGCCACGGTAAAGTAAACTTAGACTTTCTGTGTTGCTTTAAATCATTAAAACCTGAAAAATAGTTTGAGTTTCATCAAGTAGTTCTTTACAGGGCTTGACTGTATGTTGTACAGCGGTAATATCACGAGCTGACTTCAAGTTCTCGGTGTCAGACGCATGCGCTGCGTTTAGACAAGTTATACTTTTTAAGTCCTGGAAAATATTGCCATTGTGCGCTGACTAATTTAGTTTTTCTCCACAGACACCGTGCCATTGTAAAGATGTAAAAATGCACCATTCTTTTTTTGCCCCTACAAGACCAATCAGGACCCAAATGATGACTAATCGCATGAAGAATCATGCAACAGGGAAACATCAAGGTAAAATCCATTTAGCGCATATAACTAGAACACCAGGTCACTGCCGAAATTATGTCAGAACACCACGTAGAAAGTCATCAGATTTCAAATAAAGACTATAATTTTCATTCTGTAAAAGTAATAGTATCTTATTTTACTATTAAAAACTACTTCCAGTTTGAATTATAAATATGGAGTTTGTGTAACCCTTAAACAATTACTTGCATATATTGTACCGTTTACTCAATTAACTTTGTTGTATTATTTACATAAAATCCTCTGAACATTAAACATTTTAGGAGAAGTTTAGGAAAAAGCTGCAAAAACTATTTAGCCTGCATAAACACACTCTAAACCAGATAAGAGAAGCGAGAAAGGCTTTTCTGTATGTTTAAGTCACCAGAAATTAGCTCTTGATTGCATAACCATTATTTTTTGAAGACTGCAACCAACAAACAATGGTGGTCTAATAGCCTCTTTCCACATATCAGAATCAGAATCAAGTTTCTTGCAATGTAGGTTTTCACTTACAAGGAATTTGACTTGGTGTTGATGGTGCAGACAGAAATAGACATATATACAGAGCTACAGTATATACACAGTAGACTGTGTGTTAATGTAACGCAGAAGGTCTGGAGATGCTACGTTGGTGTAGCTTGTAGGTCCTGAACGGGGGAGGGAGAGAGGCAGTATCAAAGGTCAAATGTTGATCTCAGTGGGACAAGCATGGTTAAATAATAATAATAATAATAATAATAATAATAATAATAATAATAATAATAATAGTAATTAATATTATTATTACTATTATTGTTGTTGTTATTATTGTTGTTGTTATTAATGTTATTAATTATTTAAGGCCTACCCTGCATTGCCTAGCATAGTCAAATGACATGCATGTTAGGTTTATTGGTCTCTAAATTTCCCTTATGTGTGTGTGTGTGTGTGTGTGTGTGTGTGTGTGTGTGTGTGTGTGTGTGTGTGTGTGTGCGTGTTTTTTTTGTTTTGTTTGTTTCTTCTTTTGTCTCTGCTTTAGTCCCGTCTCGGACTGGCGACCCGCCTTGACCAATTGAGGAAGGCACCAGGCACCTGCAACAAAATACAAATGAGATGGGTTAAGAGTGAATGGATAATTTAAACAAAAAGCATTTATTCAAGAAACTAAGTAAATACTTTGGATCACATTCGAGCGTCCCTTGCAATAGTGACTCGTTTGAAGCACAAATCAATCATTCCCGTTAAATGAAACGATGCAACTTAAAACTCCCCAAATAGGACATGTCAGTGAAATTATGACGGAGGGCCAAAAACAGTGCTAATTATCAATAAGACAAACAGCATAGGAAGGAGCAGGGGGTCTTTCACACCTCTAATTGTAGATTTTCATCACCACATGAATTTAGAGTGGTGTGTTATCCATATGACCTTTGAAAACTAGGTTGGATTATGTTGAAAATGTTTTGGTTTGATATGCATCACCATTTACAGTCTAGTCATAAGATCAAGTGCTTTTATTGTGCACCCTTTCCTGGGAAGACCTGGATCTCAGGTGTGCCATCTTAAAAACACCTTAGACTGGATAGACTGGAGCCAACCTTTGATTTTATAATTATCCTAACTGCTGTTTTCTGTTCATCGCCTGACTGCTTTCAATTCCTAACCGCTGTGAACATGCGTCCATTTCTCTCTAAACATAAAATAAAAAAAAATGTTGCATTGCCTTGCTGGAATCCTTGGGAAACGCGCCACACAGGCTCTGATTATATTCAGATTTCCTCTAGTCAAGGAGTGACAGAAGGATGCACGAGGAGCGGGTGAGCTGCGGGAGGCGGACTGTGTTCGACAACATCAGTCAAAATGTCAGCAAAGGCCACGACAGACTTTGGTGCAGAGGTAGAGGGAGAACAGGAGGCACACGAAGGAAGGTGCGTAGCAGACGTAGTAACACACATGCATGTTTTCAAGGTGCCAAAATATATTTAGCACGTAAAGATTTCCTCCTGTACCGCTCTGTTCTCGGAGGGATGGCAGTTGTTTGCTTTTTTTTTTTTCTTTTTTTTTTTTTGCAGTGGAGGCACATAATTGAGCAAACGTCCACATTTGCCGAGGCAGAGAGAGGAACAGAGATGTATGCAGCCGCGTGCTGTGTTTTATTGGACGCCAGGCATTGCTTCGGCCCAATGACAAGGGAGAAGCCTGTCTATATGGTCTCTTTTCATAGCAACCCAGAAAGCGTTCGGGGGCTCTCCGCATCAGGCACAGCACGCATCACTGACGATGAAAACTTGAGGAGTTTTTATCTTTTTAAACAAGTGACAACCAGCATCGTTGAGGCGTCTTTTCCTGTTCGTTAGTAACTATGGGTTTTGTGCAATCTGGAAGCACATCCGCCTCGAGAGTCTGTGGGTTTAATCCCTGGTTTTCTAGGATAAGGAGGAGGAGGAGGAGGGGGGGATATCTAGGGCAAGATGATGCCACAGAATAGACAGCATACAATAATATGGCCAACATAAGATAGAATGTACTTGTTTTACATGGATTTAGGAATGCGTGCAGATGGGGGGGGATGAGATTAGGATGCTATTTATTGTATGCGACACTGTTATCTCCGTTTAGCAGTCTGCCGTTATCGTTATTTGTTCTCACGTGATAAAATGCACTGTAGTTCCAGACGCAGAGTAAACATTTCTTTAGACAAAATCTGTTTATTTATCTAAAAACTAGGCACCAGCGACTGTGTTTACATTTTTAACAGTCGTACTCATCATCAAGTCTGCACACAGCAAAATGTGTGTTTTCCACAACAAAATACAGTATTATTTGCAATTTTATATTTTAAAATATACAATAATTTTCGGTTCTACATTATACAAAATAATACTGGTAAATGAACAAAATATCATTGTATTTTTCTTTACAAAATTTTTCTGTCATGATTTAACAGGTTTTTACTATTTATTTTACAAACTTTTTTTACAGTGCAGATCCAAAAAAAACACCCCCTGTAAAGTTGTTTTGGGCATCTGTAGAACGTTTAGAATACCACCAGTATTTAAAGCCATAGTGGATTTAAATCGGTGTGTCCGGAGCAGACTGCGGTGGAGCTTGAATGCGTGTTTGGGAGGTAATTTTGTGCTTTAAATCATTTGTTTTGGAGCAGGGACACGTCTGCAACCTGCAGGACATCCACGCTCCAGGACTAGAATTAAAAACCAGGGCTGCAGACTGACGTTCTGATCCTTGGAGAGAGTAGAAAGGTGGGTGGAGAGGTACAGGTAGAGGTATGCTCTAGAGCAGGGGTTCCCAAACTTATGAGCCTGCGACCCCCAAAATAACAGACTGAATGCCCCCTTTTGACAGGGTGTTCATTTTCCTTTCTTTTTAGAAAAATACGAAAATAAGGTCATAAAATCGTAAGAATATAGTAGTAATGCTATGAGAACTCTTACAAAGGACCACAGTCTTCCCGCTGTGTTTATAATTGCATTATTGTACATCTAATATCATAACATTATTGTTATAATTAAAAATGTATATATTATTTCGGCCATTGTTGTTGAAAGAAAATAAATTACTAGCCACAGAGGAATACATTTCCACAAGAAAAATTTGAGATTGTCTGTCCATGATTAAAGGCATAAATGTACTATATAAAAAAATGTAGCTCTCTGACATTGTAAAGTCATAAATTTAGATCATTTGGATCATCTGCGACCAGTGACGGACTGGACGGTCTGGCATTTGGGCAGATGCCAAAAGGGCCGCGGGCCCTCGTGGGCCGTTTGGGCCGGCCAATCACGAGGCGGCATGATCGTCGGGTGTGCGCTGCCCCTTTCACCCTGTTCATTGTAGGCCTACATTATCTCTCGGCCCACTAATAAGCCAAATGCCTCTTGGTTCAGTTTTTATGCATATTAAAGTTAGAGTTCAACACCAATGGGGCTACAAACTTGCGTGTTATTTCCGTGCATGTGAAGTTATATCTGTGTGTTGCGGGCACGTGCACGAACCCCCTGGGGGGTCCAGACCCCCACTCTGGGAAACCCTGCTCTAGAGAAACGAGGAAATGACAGGTAGAAGAAGGAGGTGGGATTCCACATGTGCAAATAAGAGGCAGACGAGTGGAACAGGGAAACTGCAAGGAGGTGGGTGAGGTTAAGCATCTAGGGTCAAACTGCTGTCAAATATGGCAGAGGAAGAATGGAAGAGAAAAAAGGAAAGAAAGAGAGAAGGGAGGAGACACAAACAAAACATTGACAAAAATTACAAAACCCAACAACCAGGTGCTACAAAAAAAAAAATCCTCCCCCATGGGGAAACCTGGGAAAGACAACCGGACACCTGAAAAGAGGCAAAACTAAGGCAGAAAAAAACAAACACAGAGCAACTCCAGCAGCACCCTCGTCCCCTCCAGCCCCCACCAGAGGCCTGGTCCAATACCTGAGAGGAAGGAGCGAATTGTTTTTGGTATAAACAACTGTTTTGTTCAACTTTAGGATGGACCGCCTACATTGGTGATCATTTTACCAGAAAGGGAAGTGTCCACCTTCACAGCTCTCTTGTGAAAAAGTTCCTCCATGATGCAGCCTTTTTCGCCGGTATGCTGGAATGCTTAAAATGATGAAAACGTGAAGCATAATAGTTTAGCCTGGGTTTTTGCACCATCAACCCCTCTGTAGGATTTATAGGCAAATCCCAGGGGGTTAAATACCTGCTGTGAATGTGAGACAATATCATTTTTGATTATTTTTTCTAACCATTCATGACTAAATGAAGTTAGTGCGACAACACATTAGTCCTGTTGCACTAACTTCATTTAATAATAATGGGACAGATATTCTAAATTGATTATAGAATCATGGGAACAGGAACAATAGTTGGTATTTCCAAAAGAGGATCTGCGTGCTTATCTAGAGACGACTGAAACATTTCAGTAGAAATAGGTGACAGTTGTTCAGCAAAATGTTTCAAAGACTTGCTACAGCTGTTATCTGGAGGAGGATTCTTTATTTAGGCCTTTGAAAACATTGTAGAATACCGTTTGTTCCACAGTAAAAGATTGAGCCGCTTTCCGATCAACCTGCCAAATGTCCTTTTATAATGAGAGAAGAATGCATTTAACTTATTTGCCGTATCTCTACTTTCAAAACTTCCCTCTTCCTTTATGAGAAGCACTGATCATACTACAAGATAAAGATAGTTATCTTTCAAACATTTACACCAGTAAAGCTTTTCCTTTCAAGTAGAAATCTGCATTTTCCAACAGAAACCAATCTGTAAAAAATAGTTTGCCAGCTAGTGTGAGGGGCTCTACTTTCAACAATCGAGAATCTTCTATTGTCATTACGCAGCCATAATGAAATTTTGGTGAGATTCCGACCCTAAACGCACACATAGCACACCGACAGAAATCAAAAACACCCATGGAAAAATTAAGAAGCAATCTCCTAGAGAAGACCCTCAGAAAAGCAGAAGCATACTATGAACGAAAAGTTACGTTTAAGGTTCATCATTGCGACAGAGGAGACAAACTTATCAGAATGGTAATACAGCATATTCAGATAATATTTATTTATTTGAACATGAACATGATACAAATATAAAAATAAAATAGTGCACAGTAACAAGAAGTGCATAAGAAAGAAGAGAAAATACAGATTTTTGTTTCAGTTAACATATCATGCTCAAAAAGGGGTAGGAATAATAACGTGATGTTCAAGTTAAAAAGAAGAGAAGAGAGGCAGCACACGATTCCCATTTAAGGGCTGCCTGACAAGTCATCTAAAAGCTGCTTGAATTCATGCTCCCTTCGATGTTATGGTCTTTGTGGCTTCTTTTCATCTGAAAGCTTACATGCATTTCAGGAAGCTTGTGTGTTTTGAGCTGAAAGTCAACTTTGTTTTGCTTGTGTTGTCATTTTGGACTGTCTGACCAGCCAATGCACAACAAATGCTTCGAGTTATTATTATCTGTAACAGTTCTTCACATTGAGACATCTTATTTGGGCTACACACACTGCTTTAAAAAATAAACTGAAAAACAGAGCCCTTTCTGCTATTTATTTCTGTAAATGTTAAAGCATCTGAAAATGCATTGAATTAAATGACATAAACTCAGGAGCATCTGAATCACTGAGGGTAATGTAGCCTTCATGGGGGAAAATAAATTACCTAGCATTTGTTTCAGAAATGTGCTCCGTTTGCGCTCTGTAGATTGGCCAGTAGAGGGCAGTGTGGCGCGTTGAGCCTGGAGGGCAGCTGGACTGATGTGACTATCTGCTTTAATGGGAAGGAAAGTGTTTTGCTCATTCTGTGACGACACACACTTATTTAAACACGCTTTCACATATACAGTCATTTCATAAATATTTGCCGTTTTCGTTTCCTAATGTTGTGTAATGTTCAAATGCATCCCTTCAAATAAAGGGATGCATTTTTGGTCCTCTTGTGCAATTTTTTTTGCACAAGAGGACCTTATTCAAATTAGAATAATAATAACAAATTAGAATAATAATAACAACAATTATTCAACAGTTTAATTTTTTTTTTAATTGGTTATGACGTTTCAGGAGAACAATTATCTCCAGCACTCCGAATTAATTCTGATCTACCCAAATGCAAATGTCAGGAGGAAATTAGTTTACACGATTTAATTTTATTATTATTATTTGCATACTTTTTATGAAGAATACACAAAAAAATATGAATTGCAAAATCTTAAGAGAACTTATATAATCTATGCTAAAAACATGACAAACCTGTATGAGTGACTTAGCAGAAGTCTACTACACAAATTTTGATTTTATTGAAAGATATTGAGCGTGTTGCTCAAGTTTGAAATAAAAAAAGAAGTAGTCCTCAATGGCTGCTGCCCTAAATGTTTTGGTGATATGCACGTAATCTTATTTGATGTGATTTTATTGTTCCTACAAATAAAAAGTCTTTTATCTAATAATTTAAAAAGGTAAAGCACAAAATCTCAACAACAAAACAAAAAAATCCAGCCACAGAGGTTATTCACATTTTTAACAACGGTTAGTCTTTTGTTATTTAACATTCTTTTATGGCGCTAAAGCTCTATTTTACCGTTCAAAATGACAGTTTTCTGTTGTTTAATTACTTATAAATTGTTTTTTAACCACTGTTTTTCCCCATTTACTAAGAATAGAAAGATTCAGTTGTTTTACAACACAGATAGTGAGTTTGTAATGTGAAAGAAAAATGTATTATTATGTAAATAGAAATTGTCCACCTTGTGGGATAAAAACAATCTGTTCACAGTCAAATTTGGTCCATTGGCAGCTCTATTTGCTTCAGTCGCCATAGCAAAACAGGTTGGACACAATTTTAGTCGCAATTCAGCTTCTCTGAGTATCCAGGAGTAAACTCTGTTTACGATGAGTACCATTTAATCAGTGTTTCTTCTGAAGCCCCCTTTGTTGAAAATCAATGAAAATCTAAAAATTATAAAAGTGTGGGGATAGTTTTACCAGACAGTGCAGAGCAAATCTGACTTTAAACCCCCTAACAGATGATCCTCAGCAACAATACAGCCTCATACAAAGCCCAGAACCCAAAAGCACTTTGGTGGAATAGGAATTGTCCAGAGTTTCTCTTTTAAACCCAGCCATCGATGGTGGTCTAAAATTAACAATAGCAACAAACAAACAAAACAAAGCAAAAAAAAAAAAAAAAAAAAGGCTTCAACTGTCTTTGGATGCACAGCTCCATTGTTACGTCATTCCAGGCCCGTCTGCATTCCTTCTTTACTGCCAGTGACAGGGAGGGGCTCAGCGACATGCTGTCACACCCAGGCCAGGTATGAAAGTGGCCGTGCACCTGTCACGCCGCTTATCACCCAGAACGCGGCACGCCCGACGCCGCATTTTTCACCTGCTCAAAGTCTGAGTGTTTGCTGATTTTTTTTTTTTTTTACAGCTGTTCTTGCTGATGTGTGCTCACTATCCCCGATGTGGACGTCGTGTTAAAACGAAGGGAGTTTTAGAAGGTCCCTGGAGACCTGCTCCTCACCATCAAACCCTGAGTTAGGTGTTATCTCTGATGGAGCGCAGAGGGAGGATTAATTCCTGGGAGGAAGCCCTGCAAAAGTGCTCTGGGTGCATGTGTAGGAGGAGTTCACCTCCACCTTCAGCTCTTTTTCAACCTCTCACAGCTTTCCTTCCAGGACTCTCCTGGATTCAGGGCCATCCGTCCTCCCATCAGATCTGACCACCTCCTCTGCTGGAGAAAAGCATCCAGACAGCATGATGCCCCCCTACCCCCCACATGTTGTGTTTTTCATGTAACCCCCAAGGTTCAAGTCCGGCCAGAGTGCCTTCATCTGCACCTTTTCCATGTTTAAAAGGAGCTTCTGGTGGCTTTTTTCTTCTCATTCCTCCCTAAAGGCCCAGATGTGTTGCGTTCCCAGGCTTTTATCAGCACACAGGAGTAAAGTTCAAAGTCTGCCGTCAGTTATAATGTGGTGAAAGACCAAGTCCAACAGGTGTGTAATCACCTTGTATCAGACCCGTGCGTGGTAATTCTGCTCACTTTATGTCTGCTCGTTATGAATGAAATGCCTCAGAGGAAGAAAAAAAAAAAGATTTCATCCGGAGTCAGTGATGATTAATTTGAGACTGTGCTGGAAAGACGTCTTTCAACGGCAAAGCCGAGAAGCAGGTATTTTCAGCACTCCACCCAGTTCCACTAATTGTCACGCAGAAACTCCTCATTAAGGAAGGAAACGAGGAGGAAACACGGAGAGAAAAGTGTCTTTGATTCCTCTGCTTGGCCACTCCCCAGGGTGGCCTCCCCCCCCCCGGAGGTTAAAAGCAGAAGGAATGACGAAGGAGCGACTGTGCCGTGAAGAGTGATCGACAGGTGTTCAGACCTGAGCTGAGGCGAGGATTTTAACTTTTGGAAAGCCAGTGACAGAGCCGTCTCCACAGGTATGAATCACATTTTCTGTCTCGCTCTTTTAGTCAGCAGTTATATCGTTTTTATCTCATTGAGTTCAAAACTCTTTATTGTCTTTATGTTACCATAATAAGCATAATGACAATTGTTATTACAAACATTCTTACTTCTGAAAAAAAAAAAGGTTTTAACCCTTAAATTTAAGTTTTCACCAGCCATAATTTACTTTTTAATTGTACATGGTAGTGATTTAGAGGAGCCTAAGCTTCCTCTTTTTTTTACTGCAGTGTTGCTGAGTATGCCGACCCAACAATTATAAACTGGCAACGAGCCACTTTTCACCTGGGAAAAATAACTTTCTTAGCGTGCTTTCACTATTATGATTTTTTCTTGGCTGATTTACATTGAGATGCCGAAAGCATTCTTTCTGTGAAAGCGCTTTTAGTTTGTGTGATCTCCATCGACTGACGTCCCTTTGAGGGATGAATCCAAATCACTCGAGTCACTCGAGGCAGACTCAGCACACAGAAACTATTCAGACGCTCAGCTTTGCCGCACATTAAAGCGATAGTTACTTCTTTGATTATCGCACGGATTCTATTTTTGTCTGGCGATCCGAAATAGCAACTAGTTTTCAGTGCAGGTGGGGAAAGTACAGGTTTAATCCTGCTGCATTGTGCAACATTCTTGGGAGAGGGGTTAAACGACTGAGGATAATAAGGAAATCTATTTTATTGGACCGTAGGAGCTGCTTTGATTCAATTCAGTTCAATTTATTGATGTAACGCCAACTCACAACACACGTCATCTTAAGGCACTTTACAAAGTCAATCAAATCAAATCACACAGACAGATTGGTCAAAAGGTTTCCCATCTAGGGAAACCCAGTAGATTCCATCGGGTCTTGACAAGCAGCATTCACTCCTCGTGAAAGAGCGTAGAGCCACAGGGACAGTCGTCTGAATTATCCATGGCGTTGCAGCAATCCCTCATACCAAGCATGCATGGTCATTGATGCACCCTGATTGTTGATTTTTATCCAAAAGACAAGCTTTATATCTCAAATACAAACTGATTATAAAATATGGAAACCTAGTGCAAATGATTCAGACTGTGTGACTGATTTATTTCCTCTAGTACGAGCATATATATATATATATATATATATATATATATATATATATATATATATATATATATATATATTATTTGCCTTTAGTAGGATCCACTTTTGGTGTGTTACTGTAATGCTGCTGACAATGGTGTGTTTGTAGAGGGAGTGCTGTGGAGGGTGGGTGTGTCTGCATGTCTGCATGTGGGCGCAGATCAAGACAAACCAGTTTATGGCTTTGATCACTGAGTCTGGACCCGGGGTGCAGCAACAAACCCAGCAACGGGGTCACTAAAGGGAGCTGCTGACCAAACGCTCAGGAGGAGAGAGATGGGACCACGATGCTGAAGCCGAGAATGAATGATTGGGTTCAGATCAGAGTTCTCAGGCTCATTCAGATCATGTTCAGGGTCAAACAAGCTGCTTTACCTTGACATCCTTAGCCTGCACTGCCACCTTGTGTCCATCTCATGTTCTGCGTTGTTTTCTCCTTCACTTTCAGGTGAACGTTCAAAATGAGCACCTACACAACTTGTAAGTATTGACATTAGAACAAATAACAACAGAACTATTGAATATACTGTGTCACGTGATTCACAATGTCTAGATGATCACATGCTGTGCTACTTGAAGTGTTTGCCCCCTCGGAGATTTCTGCTGCTTTTTTTGATGTTGTTGAGGTCACTGTTCAATGTTTCAAATCATCAAACAACTTTAAGATCTGACAAAGATAACCGGATTAAATGCAAAACCCAGTTTTAAATCATAATATTATTATTTATTTAGAGAAAATCCGGATGAGTGGCTACTTTGGGACGGGGAACCAATTGGCCCCCTTGTTAGATTTCGACAGTATTTGCAAAATCAAGAAATAGCTCAACAACTCAATCAATTTAAAAAGGTTTACGGAAACATTTCTGAGGCTTTGGGACTCCAGAGAAACACAGATAGATGCTCTCTCTGGAAATGGAGAAAATATGGATTAGTGATGAATCTTCCTGGCCGACCAAAATCACTCAAATACGGCATCAACGACTCAACCGGGAGGTCACAAAAGAAACCCAGAACGAAATGTAAAACACTGCAAAAAAAAAATAATAAAAAAATGGCATCAATGGCCAAAACCACTTTGACTTTTACCAAAAACCCATCCTGATGATCCCCAAGAGAAAATATTTTATGGACTGATGAGACAAAAGAAGAACCTACCTCTAGTGTAAAACTAACACAATATTTCAGAAAGAAAATTCAGATATTGCGAACATTTAATGGCATTTGCTAGTTATTATATTTAGAGAACAATTCTTTTTTTTCTCTAAGGGAGAATTAGGTTTGGAAAGCTTTTTCTCTTGATAAATAAAATCATCATTTGAAAACAGAACTTTTTATTCACTCAGGTTTTTTTAAATAAATATTTTCCCTCATATTGCCTCAGAGGGAAAATGTGTCTCTGCGTTTAGCCCCTCCTGTAGGGGGCAGTGTGCTGCCGACACTGAGCAGCGCATATGAAGTAATCTGTGGCCTAGGGTCTTGCTCAGGGACCCAAAGTGACAGACTGAGTTTTGAACTGCCGACCTTTGCGGCCTCTCCAACACAAAAATGGCCAGCTCCCTAACCACAAAGCCACCACTCCCAACCTTTGTCTGATATTCATATCTGACTTGAAGATCTGAAACATTTAAAAACAAAATAAATGGCAAACGCCTTTTCAAAGCGTTGCACATATAGAAAACTTTAGTAGCTGGCCACAATACGTGTACACAATCTTCTGAAAATAAAAGCTAACCTTAATGACGTTAAGCCTTTCTATCAAGTTGTTTAATATTAATAATTATAATCATCAACATCGGTTTCTTTTATAGCAGCAGGTGCCTCCAATGTATTTTATATAATTTCTTATAAATGACATGGTATTTGCATCAAAGTTAGAAGATAAATTGTATGACATTATAAAAAGGCTTTGCCAAAAAGCAACAATTATTCCCTCTGTTGTTAAAAAAATGAAAACTACTGACGTATTACTGTTAGAGTCTTGCTAGTTATGGCATTCATTTATTGTTATTTAGGCTTAATAAAAACTTACCCACTGAATTTATTTATAGCATCATAATATTATACCTTTTTACTCTTCTGCTCCTCATCAAGCTCCACAAACAGAACAAGTTACTATCAGCTGGTTAATTGGTCGGGCTATCCGCTCAAGAAGCCGGCGTGTTGTTGGCTCTTTAGCAGAAATGCTGCTGGTTGCTTGGCAACAGCAGTTTGGAAACAGGTTTACCTTGACGGAGGTGAAAGGGCGGGGCTCCTTTGAACCGCATTCCTGACGCTCTTTGTTCTCCCTGACCAGAAACATCTCCACACCACCTAGTCTGTCTGCGTTTTTGAGCAAGGCAGCCTCGTTTCTGCCAGCTGGACGGCAGTGTGCAGCGAAGCATGGGGGGGGGGAGGATCAGCATTGCTGGCACCCCGTTAAAAAGACACTAGACTGTAGAACGATGTGTTGGAAAATTCCCAAAGTTCTGAAACATTAACATACTTTGATACTATTCGCTAACTGGACCATTTCTGACAAATAATCCATTATTTTTTTACTAAAAACATTCTATGGTGTCTCATATATGCTCTGTTCGGTAGACATTAACCTCCGCGTGGGCCTAAAATATGTTTCGCTGAGCTGAACATGATTTTTTCCATCTCGCGTGATTGCAGCCAAGGCCAGGGCGCTCGAAGACAGCAAGAGGAAATCCTCCCTGCTGAAGGACAACAGCTGGATCAAAAAACCTGACGACGAGGACGAGGCCGTCGAGTAAGTTTCGCGTTGGCTGCCGCCGCACAGATACCGGAGGCATACCGGCTCACACCTCTGAGGTTTGGCCGGACAGACAAGAGTTACCTGTAACCAGCGCACCTTCAGACACGCTCGCATTCCTTTTTTGCAACGCTGTTGACTCATAGCCGCATGAATCAGGGGAATGTACTCACTAGATCTTTTTTCCGCCCTCACAGCCGAGACCCAAACTTTGCTAAAACCGTCTTGAGTCGAGTGAAGACCACCGAAACCACTGTGAGGTAAAGCAAACACGTGAATCCCGTGCGGCCATTTATTGAGAAGGCCCACGTGTCCGGGGGGCTCTGTGTCTTTGATCGCTTTAGGTAACGCGTGTTTTTGTCCGTGTCTTACACAGCAGTTCAGAACCTGTGCCGGAGAAAACTGCGAAGCCGAAAAGTTCATCCACGTCTGTGCAGGCCCTCACCCAAAGGTAAAATCACGTCGGCGTGTCAACAGGTTGTTGTTTTTCTAAGATTAACGATACATACATTTATCCCTAACCTTTGAGTTCTGTTACTGCAGGTTCAGTGGAAGTAGAGAGGACCTGAAAAGCATGTTGGTGCCATTTCTTGTTCTTCTTCTCATTATTATTATTATTACTAATATTATTAAAACAACAACCCTATTGTACTCATAATAAATTATTTAAGTTGGGTCCAGTTGTAGACCTGTGATGTAATGTGTGTTTCTCTTCTATTGGCAGCACACCGTCTTACTACTCAAAAAGGTATTTGTAAATCTGAGCTTTGTACTGTATACATTGTGTGTTTTATCTGTCCATATCTATATAGTTTTTGGGTTAATCTCCTTTTGTTTGTTTTTTACACCAGAAGTTCCATTGGGAAGACAGAAACTTCCAGCACGTAAGCACTGCCCTTATAAGCTTTGCCACGGCATAATTATTTGCATCCCTGGGAATGATGTGTGATGAGCCATCAGTGAAATTAAGCTTTTATTGCTCTAGCATTATTTCATACTACAAAAAAAAAACTGCAACAGTGAGCTTTGGGTGCCTGGTTGACGAGCTCTGGCACACTGAATGGTTTCAATAACGCATGCATTTAAATGCAGCCAATCAGGGGCCAAGCCCACACAATGAGCCTTTCTGGATGAGAGGTCCCTGCGAAGTGGTAATTGCCATGGTGGACTCCACAGGAGTTGAAACATCTCAGCTAACCAGTGTTTTTCCCAGCCTCTGCAGCACTACCAGGAACATAGTCAGACCTTTCTGCTCCCTCCTCCTGGCCAGAGTGGGAGGAATGAGAGCTACTGGCAGGAGAGCACAGAGCAGAGATCTAGGGAGGCTCCGAAATTAACACTCAGCAATGCGAGTAAATTTTCCGTTTAGCGACAAAATTTCAGAGGGCTATCTGCCACGTGGCGAGTAAATGTTTGCACCAAATAAGTCGTGTTTTTCAGTCATCATTTGGGTGGATGCTTCTTGATGTTCCCCCTCTGTCAGCCCGTAGGACGACAAATGCGCACGTACACAAACACTCGCACATAGGACGCGAGAACTACAGCAACTACTTCACAATTAGTGTTTAGCTCAGGCTAATTACGTAGTGGGATTATGTGGAGATATTTCACAGGAGTCGGTCAGAATGAAGATTTTGGTGAAAAACATGCTTGGCCGGTTTATTGTTACATCTACCAAGAGGCTCCAGGCTCTGCCTCTGGAGAGGTTGGAGCAGCCATAAATCAATCATCTGGGTATGTGGCCATAGAAAGGCCTCTTTCCCTGAGTGGAGCCACAAGTTGCCTATGTGCATTTTACAAACACCCTAGAGCTCAGTGACAAGGGGTAGAAGCACAAACCCATAAGCTATCCCGTGTAATCTGAAATACAAGTATTTCCATTGTGGGGGATGCAGGGGTATCTGGAAATAAGCAACTTTCAGGTCGGCCGAAGATAACAGACATCTCTTCAGTAACACGCGGTGACAATAAAAAAAAAAATCCTTGAATCCTAGAATCTGCTCTCACCGATTTCAGAGCAGAGCTGTGAGTCAGCATCAGCGTTTTTCCTCAGATAACATTTAAGGGCACGGAAATCAAAAATGGCTCCCTTTTCCCGCTCCCCTTTTTTTTGAGGACCCGATTTTGGATTTAAATGGAGGGACAACTCTTTTTTTTTTAACTTCAGAAGGATGTTTACAGTGTCTCTCTTGCACCTGGAAAAAAAATACTATAAATTTCCCGGAACAGGGCATCTTTGAACCGGAGTCCATAACCACTTCCGGCAACACCCCGTTTGACTGTGGGGGGTGCTTTTCTCACAACTCTTCTACATGGTGTTGACCGCTGCACCAAGAGAACATGGAGGTCATACTTTTCCCTGGTTTTCAGGGTAGCGTGCCCGCTTCTGAAGAACCATGAGGCCAGTGGCTCCTCCAGTGGCTTGTGCCATACGTCTTCCAGCTTTCAGTAGCTTTTCCCATCAAACCTCTGCATTCACAGTCGGCTAAGGGATGTTGAGCCCTTTTACTACACATTTGCAGATGTCCTGCATATCCACGTCCATGGCATATGATGCCTTGGTCTTGCCTTCCTCCCCCGCCCCAGGAGGCTTTGCAGCCTTGCGGTGGCTAACAAGAACAGTGAAGTCTTCCTTTTCATCGTCCAACGGCATAAGCTCATACTTCACCTGTCTGAAGCAATGGGAATGTCGGGGGCATTAGTTGGGGGGGGGGGGGGGGGGGGGGGGGGTGTCTGCATCTACCCATCTCAGCCAAGTTGTAATGACACATCACCCAGAGGCATGGCCAAACCACACCTAACTAGGTTTACAGCAGACAAGCTAACCTGGCAGGCTAGCCTGAGGTGGAGCAGTTTAGGGGGGGAAACTGCTCAGTAAATCCATTCATTTGGGTTGGGTTGACGCTTCCAACACAAGCATGTTAGACACAGGGAATGAGTGTCCCATGAAGACATTTTGGTCCACCCTTGTGTTGTAAAGTATTGCTACCTTGCACGTGTACAAGCAGAGAGAAGTATTGCTACTTTTCAAAAGCTAGCCATACAGACAACCACATCGCTGCCTGTCAGCAATTGTCCGGTGACACAGCCGGTCACCTGGTCTATGGACAGCTTAGCTTAGCGCCCCGAGGTAGGTTTGTGAATGGGCTTCTGGGACAAGCGAGGAGATGTTTGTTTGTTTTTTGTTTATTTACGATGACTGATATTTAAGCTTCTGACAAGGCCCCACAGGAGGCGTTTCCACATAGTGAGACATGAAACCAACTCTAGAAAAGAGAATCAGCCCTGTTCATACCTCCAGGAAACAGGTGGTCATCCATTACTAATACAACAAATGCTCCAGGCGCTTTGATCAACATAAAAAAAGTGAAGCATAAATTCAAAATATCCTTCAATACATCTATTTAGCAGAATTTATGACTGTATTCAAATTAAGGGTTTTTCTCAAGTTTCTTTAGTGTGGGATTGTGCGGCTAAAGTAAAAGATACATTTATTTTAAGGCTTTTTACACATTTTTTAACCAGGGATGCCAAATAAATGCTTAGGGTGATATATAATGGAAACATAAACAAACCGCAAACATTTGATCTTTAATAGCGTATTTGTAATGCTGCTGCCCAATCTTAAAATATTAACATTAAGGAATATATAGAAAAGAAGTTTGTTATCTACTGTCTTTTTTCCCCTTTTAGCACTAAAACTACAACACCTACCAAAGAGGGGACAACTGAGACCACCACCACCACCACCACCCAAAGTGTCAAGTAGGGAATAAAATATCTATTTCCAGAGAGCATATCTGTTTTGTTTTAATATGTGTTTTCAAAATCATGACTTTTTGAATTTTTGTCTCCATAAAGGTCTCCTGTGACCAAATCATCCCCTAAAACTGACACATTCTTGGATCGCGTCAAAGCCTCAAGCAAAGGGTAAAAATCAATCTAATCAGAGACAAGGGAAACACAATGAATTGAGATAATAACAAAGTATGATGGAAACTGTATATCTTGTTGTTAGTTGTTTGTAATTCTGTTGTGTTTTTAACAAAAATATTGTTTTCACTGACCTGTTTTAGTTATCCCCCGTCAAACATTGCTCTTTAAAATGGCCATTTTACTGACCTAATCAGTCCACTAAAAACATAATTTGAGAGGTTTCTCAGCAGTCAAAATATATTAGCATTAAAAACCAGGAAATTGTTGTAAAGTAAATGCATGTTTCTGAGTGTTACCACATTCTTCCCCATTCACTGCATATATGACCATTTTTAGTTGAAAATGAACGTCAGTTGTCATGTCATTTCACACTTATAGGTCACAGTACTCACCCTACTCACCTACCAAGACAACAAAACCTCCTATTATCAGCCCTAAACCGTAAGATATAAAACATAAATACTCATTAGATTTCAGCGTCATGGTAATTTGCACTCTTTCTATAACATTTCTCCTTCGATATTTTTCCACGCAGTGCGGAGGAACAACTTTCCAACTCGCTTACCCCCACATCCACTAAGGATGATACCCCAACCAAAGACAGGTAGATATTTCTATTAGCAAAGCCAAAAAAATAATAAGAAACGGGTTTTTACGCACGGAATTGCTTTAGCTTACAATGTACTTTTTATTTTCTCCTTGGTAGCAAAACATCTGTGACCACAACTGTGACGGTGAAGAGTGACAGTACGAAGTAAGTTTGGTCCCATATTTAGTCGCATCCCCACCACTGACCTATAGCAATTTCAGCTGACGTAATACTATTTAATTTCACAAAGATAAGATCAGATGAGAACAGAAGAAATGACACAGTACAATAAATATGTGATTTAATATGATGCAGTGTTAATACAATACAATTCCAGGCAATATGATACGATGAGATATGACACACACGTGTTAAGATATGATACAACATGATGTGATACACTACAACAGGATGCAGTATGACACAACGTAATGTGATGCAGTGCAATGCTGCACGACATAGAATAGAATAGTCTTTATTGTCGTTGCACAAGAAACAACAAAGTTTGAGCGCAACTACCTTTGGTGCAATTTTTAAAAAAGCATAAAAAGCAAAACTTGCATCAAATAAAAGACCAAAAAAAAAAAAGATGACATGACACAACACAATATGTTACCGTCAATACCAAATGAGACAATGCCATATTACGCATTTCAACACTATATGTTGCATTGCAATGCAGTGTGATATGATACGGTAAGATTACTACACATGTCATACAATGGGATACTATATCATACATTTTGACAAAATGTGATATGTGATATGGCATTTTACAATATGATGTGACACAACACAACGTGCTGCAATGTCCTATGATACAACATGATATGATACAATGCAATCCCCTATAATGTGATATCCTGCTTTATTACGATTTCTGATACATTCTCATAATTCCAACATCGTGTTATGCAATATGATACAATACAATGCAATATGATAAGAACATATTTGGAAAATAATTGTATGGTAGTGTATTATAATACATGCCCTTCAAAAGTACCAGCACATGGTAAGGTGAATATGACAGAAACTTGATTCTAGATGTCATAATTCACTGTGTACGTTACGCTATCTTCTTAACAGGATTGATGACAAGCTGAATGACTCCCACTTGCCTGACTCCATCACATCTCCTGTCAGGTAAGATTTCTTTCATTTTTAGAAAAAAGCTGGTAACCTAGTTGGCTATTCTATTGCTTAACTATCCCCTTACTGTCTCAGCAGCACAACCACCACGAAGAAGACTTCTACCGTGTTTGTGGACGACGACCAGGAGTGAGTAGCCCAAAACTGTTTCTGACTGACAAAAAGAGAAGCTCATTTTAAATCCTTACCTTTTACAACAATTTGCAACGTTTTTCACTTTTCCTTTCATAAATATGTTTGCCTTCATTCGAAAGTTAAGATCAACAAAAACGCCTGAACTGCTGGTGTGATCCAAGTGTAAACTAGTAAAAACATTTGCCACAGATTCACTGCATCACCAGTTAACCCCCACCCCTCCACGAGATCTTACATAATGCATTTTTTTTCACCTTCTGTAGAAAAAATGTTGGCGGATTCAATGTTCAGATGCTCTGTAGGTGTGCGAACAGCGAATGTGTGAGGGTACAGTGGACCTGGTGACTCGCTCCGCTTGTTCCTGCTCTGAACAGCCACAGAGATAGCAGACAAATGGACATTTTAGTAAATGCTCATTCCATTTTATCCTCATGCAGGAATTAGATTTCAGACTTTTAAGATAGGACAGTGTCTGCACTAATCAGGAGCAGGTTGGTATAAAAAAGGATTTTAAATTATTTAATTTTCATGCACATAATTATAATTTATACTAGCTGAGAAGGGTGAGCTCTATGATCAATTCAAACGTGTGCACCTAATAAATCTTGCTTTTTGTAACTGTTAGGTAATTGACCTAAGATTGTGCTCACATTGGTACAGCCTAACCACTTTTAAGTTTTAAGGCGTTATTTTTAAACACATGCAAAATGTGCATGAATTTTGACGTGCAGCTGTTACTGCACTGAGCAGTTTTTTTTATTTCACATTTTTTGATACACAGAACGCGAACCAGACACACCGTGTTCGGCATGTTACTGGTAAATAAGCTGTTTTATATCTGTTCTTTCTTGCAGTGCTGAGGATAAACTCTATGACTCCCTGATTCCCAACGCCATTAAAGACAAGGATGGAGACAGGTAACATTTCAACTTTCATAAATACAAGTTAAACAATGGTAGGCAAAGAAATATGTAACTCTGGACGTTTGTTATAGTTTGATCTGACATGTTAAAATTTTCTCCCAGTTACAGCAAAACATACGTGTCCAGCAGCAAGACCTCGACTGTGAAGAGCTCCTACACTGTGTGAGTTGATCCGGTTCCTATACGGTGAAGTCTTGTCTGGCTAAACATCAGCAGGAATCTCATGGTAGCTTTGAGCTTTCAAGGGTTTATTTGAAGTGCTGTATTTCAGGGTGAACTGATCCCACAACAAACAACCTCAAAGATGATTAAAAGCAATAGTTAGGTGTACCGTTTGGATTGCATTGCATGTCATAATTCACTGTGTACGTTACGCTATCGTCTTAACAGGATTGAGGACAAGCTGACTGACTCTCACTTGCCTGATTCCATCAAATCACCTGTCAGGTAAGATGTCTGTCATTTTTAGAAAAATTATGGCAACCCAGTTGATTATTCTATGTCTCAAACGTCCCATTACTGTCTCAGCAGCACAACCACCACAAAGACTTCTACCGTGTTTGTGGACGACGACAATGAGTGAGTAGCCCAAAACTGTTTCTGACTTCAACGCTTTCAATGGTTTATTTGAAGTGCTATTTTTCCGGAGTGAACTGGTCCCACAACTAACAATTTCAAAGACTGTTAAAAGCAATAATTAGGTGGACAATTTTGAATTGCACTTTTTATAGCCATAAAGTAGCCTCCTGGCATAATCCTGGCTGTATGGCTCATTCAGCTCATTTCTACTGGTTGGTTTATTGCCACAGACTAGAAGTCAATGGGGTTTAAGTTGGGGCTCTTCCTGTCCATACCTAACCAGATTCGCTGTGTGTTTGGCATCATTGTTTTGTCAGAACAACTAGTTGTATCCAAGTTTTAGTGTCTCCACTAATCAGGAGCAGGTTGGTAAAAAGGATTTAAAATTAGTTGCTTTTAAAGCACGTAATTGCAATTTATACTAGTTGATAAAGGTAAAATCCAGGATCAGTTCAAACCTGTGCACTTAAATCTCGTTTTTTGTAATTGTAATTGTAATTGACCTAAGCTTATTTTCACATTGGTACAACTTAACCACTTTGAAGGTTTAAGGTTTAAGGTTTTAATCACCCTTCAAACATGCATTAGGTTTAGGGTTAGTTAACCCTAACTAACCCTACCCCTAACCCTAAACCTAACCTTATCTATTCTTTCTTGCAGTGCTGAGGATAAACTCTATGACTCCCTGATTCCCAACGCCATTAAAGACAACGATGGAGACAGGTAACATTTCAACTTTAATAAATACAAATTAAACAATGGTAGGAAAGGAGATAAGTAACTCTGGACGTTTGTTATAGTTTGATCTGACATGTTAAAATCTTCTCCCAGTTACAGCAGAACATATGTGTCCAGCAGCAAGACCTCGACGGTGAAGAGCTCCTACACTGTGTGAGTTGATCCGGTTCCTATACGGTGAAGGTCAGAAGTCTTGTCTGGCTAAACATCAGCAGGAATCTCATGGTGGCTTTGAGCTTTCAAGGGTTTGTTTGAAGTGCTGTATTTCAGGGTGAACTGATCCCACAACAAACAACTTCAAAGATGATTAAAAGCAATAGTTAGGTGTACAATTTTGAATTGTACTTTTTATAGCCATAAAGTAGCCTCCTGCCATAATCCTGGCTGGATGGCTCATTTAGCTCATTTCTACTGGTTGGTTTATTGCCACAGAGTTGAAGTCAATCGCGTTTAGGTTGGGGCCCTTCCTGTCCATTCATAAGCAGATTGACTGTGTGTTTGGCATCATTGTTTTGTTGGAGCAACTAGTTGGATCCAAGTTTCTGCTGTCTAGTTGATGATTTGAGGTGAAGTTGATGAATTTGGGGCTAGTTTCCCTTCTTCGTTAATGAATCTACTTGCAGTGCGGTGTTGCACTATCGGTAGCAGTGAAACAGATGCTACCACCACCGTGCTTGACAGTTGGTACATTATTCACAGGCTTTAAAAGAATTGTATTGTAGTGTACTATAATACATACCCTTGAAAAGTACCAGCACATGGTTAGGTGAATATGACAGAAAATTGATTCTAGATGTCATAATTCACTGTGTACGTTACGCTATCGTCTTAACAGGACTGAGGACAAGCTGAATGACTCCCACTTGCCTGATTACATCAAATCTCCTGTCAGGTAAGATGTCTGTCATTTTTAGAAAAAAGATGGCAACCCAGTTGGCTATTCTATGTCTCTAACGTCCCATTACTGTCTCAGCAGCACAAGCACCACAAAGACTTCTACCGTGTTTGTGGACGACGATGAGTGAGTAGCCCAAAACTGTTTTTGACTTCAACGCACATGATACCTTTTACAACAATTTGCAACATTTTGCACTTTTCTTAGAGCATAAATATGTTTGTGTTCATTTGAAAGTTAGGCTCGACAAAAAATGCTTGAAATGCTGATGTGATCCAAATGTAAACTAGTAAACAGTGTGTGAGTTGATCTGGTTCCTATAAAGAGCAGGTCAGAAGTCTTGTCTGGCTGAACATCAGCAGGAACCTCATGGTAGCTTTGAGCTTTCAATTGTTTATTTGAAGTGCTTTTTTCGGAGCAAACTGATACAACTTCAAAGATGATTAAAAGCAATAATTAGGTGCACAATTCAGAATCGTACTTTTTATCGCCACATTATTGCCATAGCCTGTTGTTAAATTTACCACCAGAAATCCCCCAGAAGTTGGTTGATGACTGATAAAAACTTGTAGTTTCTCCATAATCTGCTAAGAGATGTATATTAAAATATTAATGGTGTATATAACTGAGCCTGTATGTGTAATTTTGACCGCCTGGGAATGAGAGACAGTCTTCAGTAAAGTCAATTATTTCTTTTTTTTTTTAAAACAGTGTCGTTTGTGTTGTATCATAACTTGAAATGTGGCATCCAAAGCCCAAAATGAACGCCTCAGTGCCAATGAGGGGTGCACGCAAACGTCAAACTAGAATGCATTTTTGAAAGGCTACTACTAAGACTATTACTACTACTGTTAATAACAAAAAAAATTATAATACCAGAGGGTGTATTGAAATGCTTTGTCTTATTTTGATTTCAAGAGATGACACCAAAACGTCAACATCCCCAACAAACACCGTCTCAACGTAAGATGAAAACACAATCCCTCGTTTTCATGTGGCACCCCGTCGAAGAGTCTGAATTAAAGCGGTGATGAACGTGTAATGTTACTGTCTTAACAGGCCTGTGGATGACCTGTATGACACCCTCCTGCCTAAATCCATCACATCTTCTGTCAGGTGAGATGCCTCAGCCAATTGACCATAAATAGATCAGTTGTCCACTGCGTTGGTAAAACATTAAACATTCATCGTCTCACCAGTTTAAGCCAGGGCTTTGAACCGGTTCAAGGAACAGAAACGAAACCGGAAACTTTATTATTTTTTATGTTCTGGAACTGGAACACTAATTTTAAAATAATGGTAACTGGTTAATACGGGTTTTATTTCGTTCCTCAAAGTTTTTGTTACCTAATTAACTAAAAAAAAAAAAACGTAATTATTTTCCTGCGCACGTTTAACCTGACTCCGCCAGCTCTATGTCGGTCCGCCTAGCTTCACTCACATCCATCTGGGACGTCTCCCATAGAGAGTGATTTCTCCAATCAATTTTATGGTCTGGCCAATCAGGACGCAGGGCTGGAGTTTCATAGATGTGACGTAGTGGAGAAGCGACCATGACGTAAGACTGTTTTGATAACAATGGCGGCTCGTCGAGGAAGCAAGCGTTAACATTGATGCTGCTATTTCTTCCGTGTTGTCCAATCTACCTAATATTGTTTCATTAAAAGAACATCAGAGAACGGCTCTGAAGGCTTTTGTTGGTGGAAACAATGTTTTCGCCCTTCTCCCGACCGGATTTGGCAAGTTTTGTTTTCCGGGGCGCGTCCGCAGCAGACATCTTGTCGGTTAGCGCGAACCATTTTAGGAGGCCTTTAGTCCTCGACGCGGTCGGCCCGGGATCGACTCCGACCCACGGCGCTTTGCCGCCTGTCTTCCCCCCTCTTCCTGTCAGCTCACTGTCAATAAAACGCGTGCCACTAGAGCCGCAAACACATTAAAAAAAAAGAAAAAAAGTTTAGTTTTTTCCTGCGTCGCTCTCATCAGCGTCACGGGTTAGCTTCGGTGTGAGTGGTTGAAATAGCACGTCGATAAAGATGACAGACAAGTGGCTTATCCAATCATATGCAAGGATTTTTGATAAGGCCTAGCCTTCAATAAAAGCAATTCCTATGGAGAGGTCCCAGATGGATGTGAGTGGAGCTAGACGGAGCGACATGCGTCTGGCGGAGTCAGGTTAGCGCACGTTACCATGACGGCTGAGGTTCACTTCCTGTGTGACATCACATCACACATTCGCTGACTGAATGGAGAGAGAGCGGTGTCTCCATTAGAGCTACACATCTTAAATAAGAGGTAAATTACGATCCATCGTTAAGTAAAACGCTCATTCCAAACACAATATCAATAGCGATATTTGTCAAACGAAAGGAACGAAATTAACCGTTCCGAGAACAGTATTTTTTTGTTCTAACCGGTTCGGGAACGTCAATTTATTGGTGGAACTCATAACCGGAAACGTTATAATTCCGTTTCTGTTCGGAACGAACCGATCGGGGAAAAAAATCGGTTCAAAGCCCTGGTTCAAGCACCTCGGTCAAGGAGACGGTCACTGTCAAGAGCAGAAAAGAGTGAGCGGCTGTCGTTTACTTTTTATAGTACTTTTTTTTTTTTTTACATTTTAAAAACAAATGTCTTTGGTCCAAACAATATTCTGACACATTAGTTTGTGGTTTTGCTTTTAGGGAAGAAAGCCCATCAACACCATCCTCCACACGTAGCTTCAGGTAAGAAAAGAAAGACCAAAAATGCAACCCTATAGTCAAGAAAATAACCAAGAAACCCTCTTGTTTGGTAAAAACGTTTAACTTTAATGCACCATGCTCTTGTAACTAAGGAGAAAAGTAGGTCATTTAAATTCCCACTCTTGCCTTGGGGGGCGGGGGGGAACTTCCACACCCTCAAAACGCTTTCACATTGTATCAGGTTACCACCACAGATTTCATTGTATTTTATTCTGATTTTATGTCATTAATCAAATCAAAGTTGCACATCAATGCAGAAACTGATGCACGGCTTTTAATTTCTCCTAAAAATCAAGATAAAATTTAAAAACAAATCAGAAAATTTTGGTGGGGAATGGTATCCATATCCACTAAATTAAAGCCCAGGCTGTGTGTTTTGGGTCTTTGTTGTGCTGGAAGGTGAGTTTTGGGTCCTTCCCAGCCTCTACCAGGATTTTCCTGTATTTAGCTCAATGCATCTTCCTATCAGCTCGGTCCAGCTTCACTACTGCTACTGAAGCGAAGCATCCCCACTGTACAATATGATGTTGCCACCACCGTGTTTCACTCTCGGGGACAGTGAGTTCTGGCTGATTTGTAGTTTTTCTACCACATATACCAAATATAACATCAACCAAGGGAACAAAAACATCCACTTATGACCTAATCCAACCAGAACATGCTCTTCCCCGTGTTTGCAAAGACAAATAGGACTTATTTTGGCTTTGTAACTAATAGTTGTCCTGTCAACCACACCAGTGCCATGTCCTTCTGCAGCTTCTCCAGAGTTACTACGGGCCTTTTGGCCTCTTCTCTGATTCCCCTTGAGCAATTCAAAGCTTGGAATATTATTTTAGAACCCAACCCTGTTCTAATCTACTCCATTACTTTCTCCGTGACCTGTCTACTGTGTTCCCCGGTCTTACTGATTCTCTTTGTTGACTAATGATCTCCAACAAACCTCTGAGACCTTCACAGAACAGCTGGATTTAATTTAATTCAATACAATTTTCAATTAAATTGTATTTATATAGTACCAATTCATGAAACATGTCATCTCAAAGCAATCAAATTCAATCAGATTATACAGATTGGGTCAGATTATACAAATTGGTCAAGAAATTTACAATCTAAGGAAACCCAGTAGATTTTACTGTATACTGAGAATAAATTACAACCAGTTGGACTCTATTTATAGGGGAGTTCTGAAGGCAGATGAGATGTACTAGATCCTATTTAGGGTCATCCAAGTAACTGGCTAAATTATGCAGAATGTATTTATTTTATTGAATTATTTTACTTTTGCTTCTTAATTGTTCACCAGGCACATTAGTGTTGCTCTACCACATAAAACCCCAACAGTGAAACTTGTGATTGTAACATGACCAGATCTAAAGATGTTCAAGAGGTGTGAATACTTTTGCTCAACAACATTCATTAATAAGAGACATCAAAAGTTTTTTGTTTTTTTTTCCCCCACCTTTGTAAATGTACCTTTAGTAATTGGCCTTTTTTTTAACCTTGCTGTAAAGCAACATATTTTAATACAGCGCAAATTTCTTTTATTGTATTAATTAAGATAAAACAATGAATCCAGCTCATTTCTTTGCTCTTTGTGATGTGCACAGCTACAGCTCATACACTGAGGATCCTACCTACACTCGCAACAGCTCGTACAGGTAACTATCCGCCCTTATCTGCTGCCATAAGATGTACCCGCGCCGTTTCTCTTGTCTTTAATCTTTTCTGTGCTTTCACAAATACAGCAGCGACTACAAAACCTACTCCTACTCCAGACCAGACTCAAGGTGGGTGGCAGAGGAAGCGGGCACCCATTACTCGGTAAAGAATGCGTGCGACAGAAAGGTAAACGTGTCTCTCTGTGTGTGTCCTTGTCTTTTTTGCAGTTATGAGTACAGCAGCCTCAACAGCCCCTCCCGCTACAGCTCCTCGTCGTACAAGAGCAGCAGGTATCAAATGAGCACCGCTGATGTTCACTGTTGGCTCCAAGTTATGTGTGATATAACAAAAACCCTGTTTTTTTTTTTAACCCTCAGCTTTTCAGATAACATCCTGTCAGATCAAATCTACTCCAAGTCTTCCACTAAGAGTGTTTATCAGTCCCCTGACAGGTAAGAAGAGAGCACGGCCTGCACCTCTTGGTTTTGAAATGTTGAAAGGACTTGTGTCCACCAAAGCATTCGGGTTTTAGCATTTTATTCACGTTTTTATGCATGCGCCCTAAGATGTTAACAATCTGTTGGGAGAAACAGAGCGTTTGATCAAATGCGATAGGAGCGTATCCTCTAAAGACTACCAAGTGTCTGTCGGCTGAATTTTTTTGGACTTTTCCTGTAAATCCTTTCACTGGCTGCTGGGCCACGACACTTACTTACTGGTGAATGTCGACGATGTCTTTTTTTGAAACAGGCCTGTGCTCGAGAAGGACCTGTGCACCTCCTGCCGTAAGCCCTTCACTGGCGATGCCAAGATGGTCCTGGACGACATCAAGCTCAACTGCCACGCTAGCTGCTTTAAAGTGAGCCTTTTTTGTTTCAAGACGTGACTTTCATTTGTTCTCAACCGTTGACCCTAGAAGCGTTCAAATGTTAAATCAAAATCTAAATGCCTGTAGCCTGGATTACAGGTTTTCACATCCCATGAACTCTTCCGTGTTTTATTTTATTAAGATTCAATGTATTTGGTTTATCGTGGCCAAGATAAAGTAGTGTATAAATGTGGAGTGGATGGGAAGTGCTGCGTGGTTTTCACATTTTATTCTAATCTAAACAAATCTGAAAAGTTTGACTTCCGTTTTTATTCAGCCCCCTTTACTCCATTACCCCCAAAGTACTTTCAGAGGCCTCCTCTAGTTAGTTAATACAGTTTATTTACATAAATAAACTTAAATATAAATCGGGCTAGGTTTTCCCACAAGTGCGTGGCCATCCACCTAATTTGACTGGCAGCTCAAGGAGGGAAAATATCACCAAAGCCCACGGTAACTCTGGAGGAGCTGTAAAGATCCTCAGCTCGGGCGCAGAGATCTGTTGATCAAACCAGTATTATTTAAGAAATCACCTAATCTGGCCTTTATGGAAGAGAGTCGGTATTAAAGCGAGTGTTTAAAGAAAATAGAAAGCCCAGGTGGGTATTTGCCACACGTCATTTAGCGGATGCAGCACACATGAGGAAGAAGATACTTTGGTTACATGAGAATAAAAATGTTATACCCCCCCCTTACACCTTAAATGGTTCCTCCTATATCATACTAAATTTCTATGCTTCAGTCTCGTCGTTGGTGTTTGTATTGCATTCCACTAAATGTGTAAAAAATATATATAAAAGGTTGTCAAAACCTCTGTAAATACTGCGTTTAGATATTTTTGCAAGCAGCACAGGAGCTGGATAACCATACATAGGATATCTGAAATAGATCACTGAAGTCCTCCTATGGCATTATCCCAGCTGTACAGTGTGTTTGAAGCAGCTTTAAAAAAAATATGCTTAGTGACATTTATCCAGAAGAAGTCTGGCATTAACGGTCGTCATGCCGCGCTGCTGTGTGCTAAGCATGATTATCCTTCTTCCTTTAAGCATCTGTTTGTGTTGGCAGTGTGAAGTCTGCAGCATGTCTCTGGGTAATCTGAAAGCCGGGGACAGCATTTGGATCTACAAACGCATGGTGCACTGCGAGACCTGCTTTGAGAACACCAGAGGTAAACAACTCATCTCTTTGCTGTCCTGTAATCAACTCTCCAATTAATAAATGTAAATAAACGTTATTCTCCCCCCTTCCAACAGATAAATGGTGCCGCTGAACCTCCGTACCGAAGAAGTAGATTACCGTGTTTGGATTGTGTGGGTCATACTAAGACATCTTTGACTGGCTGCTTTGAAAAATCACAGTTACATCATTTAAATGACATTTAATGTGACATTACAGCGCACACGTGACAAAAATCTACTAATATAATTGTATTAGAATGCTGCTGCCTCTACCTATACTCTCTTTTATGTGCCACTTCTTGGGGGACTCTTCTGAGTAACATGACAGGATATTTTACAATTTTACTGAGGGCCGGGGGCTTTTTCTTTGTGCAATAAGGGCAAATAAAACTTCTTTATAAACATTTATTTCCTCAAAGGTCCCCCTTTTTCTGATCTACGTTTACTGCTAAGTTATTATGTGGTAGTACAGAACCCCAAAAATGTAATGAATTTTAAAGAAAGGGTTTTTCTTAGATAAGATTTAAAATTACTTCACTGGAAACAGAACACAATTAGTGTTGTTTTAATGAAATACAATTTTGTTCAACTGGATGCTGAAACCCCAAGAAAAAGGTCAGGCTATTTAGTTTTATTTGAGGGGAATTTCAGAATATCCGTTTGCATTGTTTCCATGCAAGTGTGTCATTTTCTTTTTAAACCATGTAATTGAGTTTAAAAAAAAGCAGAGATAATGCATTTTTAAATGTCCTTTCCTATCTGTAATGCAATAAACAATATTTTTGTTTTTATGAATTGCAATGGAATATATTCAGTTTTGAAAGAATAAACAGCATTGTATCAGCACTGTATCTATTTCTCATTAAAAGAAAAGACTAAAGGGTACTATAGTCATATTGATTGTTTTTCTGATAACATTGTCATTAAGCAGACACACAATCAACTTGTTTTGCTGTCTTTACTTGCAGTTTAACCAATTCCTTGAGCGGACACTCAGAGTCAACCCAAGGCGATGTCAAAATTAGAAATTTGTTAAAATTTAAAGGTTAAATAATATTTTTTTTTCTCATACGTGCCCTTATAATTGCCCAACATGTAAAATTAGTTCTCCTCTATATACTGCAGTTGTCTCGATAGGCTCCATTATTTAGTTCATGAGATAAGATAAATTCGGGTCATGTTCTCAGGGTGTGATGCGCTGCATGGTCTTGTTCACCTGGCTACTTTGCTAGAGAACATCTCTGGTGAGAGAACATAGGCTAACTTCAATGTTTATAACTTTCTTACCTCAGACTACACTACACCTCTAAAAAAAAAAAAGATCTGTGCAGTCGCAGATGCTTTTTCTCTTCTCCCCTGTGCACCCACAACACTGGTGTAATTTCAGCTTGTCACCAGAGGGGGCACACTTCTGCAAAAACTCTGGAATTTACGCTATTCTCCTTTGAAGGGGATAGCTATCTTTTAGCTATCTCCTTTAAAAATAAAAAATAAAAATAAAAAAATACTCTGCCTGACCAGTGGGTGGCGCGTTCACCCGATGTCATTCCCTCAGTTGTCCCAGCCGGTTGCCAGGTCCTTTGTTAGCATTAGCAAACTTTAAACTCACCTATCCAAAAGCAAAGCAACAGCCTCGACATGACCTCTTTGGTTCCTTAAGTTGGCACCAACGCTCAAAATCTTGTTCATCCTCATTTTGCTTCTTTTTGGTCTGCTTGGATCTGATAAATGTAAACGTTGAGAAGAAACCATTTCTCAGCACCATCACAGAGCTACTACAATCTGGCAACAACTGAGCTCTGTCTCACGTGACTTCAACCTATTGTTCCTATTGATGCAGAACCATTTTGTGTCGACATTGACATCGTAACCAGAAGTGTACGTGTGTGTATATATATATATATATATATATATATATATATATATATATATATATATATATATATATATATATATATATATATATATTGGACTCGTCAAAATGTACAAAATAGACTATATATTTATCTTTCAGTAAAAATAATACTATTATTCTGCACCACTCTAGATGTTCTATTGACTTGTTATTTTTAAAAAAAATTGAAATAATTTTGATGATGATGATACAACTGATATGTACATGTAATAGTTGCTAAAAACACAAAAAACATCTTAAACCATGCCACAGCTTTAAATCAATGTCTCTTAGGATGCGTCTAGCTTCCTGTAAGGGCATTTGTGCTTGTAGATGTTCGATTTAAGACATTTTATGTTTGTTATTTTGTTCCGATTTGCTTTCTAAAAGTACTACAGCTAGCAACATTTTTATTTGCATCTCAGCTCATTAAAGTAATATCATGCCCTCTGCTGTTGCTCTTCATTTCTGCAGTCGAGATAAAGTCCATTCATGTACAATGAAAACCAATCAGGTATGAGCGATTGACATTGTCAGATCTGGTAAAAAGAAAAAAACCCACTGTGTATCCCATCTTATTCATTTGTTTGTAAGTCAAATGTTGAGTTTTGAAAACTACTGTTATGAACCAGACTTTAGATGTACAGTTGAATACAGAAATTAGCATACAGTGTACCAAAAACGCATCACCTGTTTTTTTTTTTTTTTTCTTAGTCTGACATAAAATTAAACAAAACATCCCAAAACAGAACTAGCGTGAGTGAGTCAGGTATGTCGGTGGCCTTGCTCATACACATTTTATCAACTCTGGCCACAAAGTTTATGGATCTTTTTATCAACTTAATATAAAGATTATGTTTTCTGAACAATTTGGGAAATCCCTGACAATGATTTTGTTCATTTGTCAGTTTGTGTGACATCGTTGAAAAATCAAAAATAATGAGGTAGGGTATCAGAAGGAAGATTATAAGGTCTGGTTTATCTTTGGGTACAATCTCCAGTTACCTGAAGGTGACACATTCATCCATTCTTACAACTGCACAATGTGTAAACAGGATGGATATGTCCGGCTCTCATGCCGCTAAGGAAGGAGACGAGTTCTGTGTCAGAGATGAAAGTGTTATGGTGTGAAATGTTCGTATCAACCCTCGAACGAAAGCAAAATGATCTTGTGAAGATGCTGGAACTAGTAAGAGAGTGTCATTATTCACAGTCAAACAAGTCTTGTACCAACATGAGTAGAAAGGCTAGAGAAGAAGAAGAAGAAGATGCAATTATCCCTAAACTAATACAAAAGGTCCGAATGCAAATGTACTCGGGGATTAAAACTTTTATTTTTGGAGCTCTGTCCTGCAGTCTGATAATCCTAAAATGGAAGTGTTTGGTTGTCATTACATTTGGAGGAGAAAGGTGAAGTATAGGGGTGGCAGCAACATATTGCAGGGGTGTTTTGCTCCAGTCATTTTAATGAAAGAACATTATGTGGAAATATTAAAGCAACAGCTCAAAACGTCAGCCAGGAAATTAAAGCCCGAATGGACAATGAAACGCAGCATACTGCCAATTGAGTAACATTACTTATACTTACATATAACCTAAACTTCTACATGTAGAGAAAGTTAAACTTTTGATTTGAAAAAAAGTATTTTACATTATTCTGGTATTTAGCAAATAGAAAAAAAATCTTATTATCCTAAGTAACCTAAAGCAGGAACAGTTGAGGATTTTATGACTGACACTGAAGGAAAAAAATATTAATATGGCGTAGGTACACATCTGGTCTCAACTACCGTTTGTCCCCCTGGAAGAACATGTCAAGATTAGCTTTTCTATTTGTTTTTTGCTAAATGCTTTACACTGTTTTTTTAATGAAGATAACATAATCAATCCTGAAAACTAATTCCATGCACACATTTGTCTGGTTACATCACACAAGGCGGCATAAGGCAACTGATCAGTTTAAATAAATAAATAAAATAAAAAATTCAATGGTGTTGTCTTGCATTGTCTATGGCACTAAATCCTACCTTGTTTTCATCATCTTTCTCTGCAACCTATTCTTCGGTTTAAAGTTCAAATGTTGTGATCCTCGGTTGTTTGGGTTTCATTTTGTTTAATTTCGTGTCTCTGTTTCCATTATTTCCCTTTTTAAGTTCTCTACAGTGTTGACATATTAGTTTAAAAAAATTATACCTGAATTTATTTTTGTCTGGTTAAGAAAAATGCTTTTTATTATTAAATTTAAAATTATTTAAATGACATAATTTAATAATAATAATAATTGACTAATTGACTGCGCAATCAAGCAAGTCCAGTTTGTTTTTTTTAGTAGTAGGAATAAGCGGTAGAATGGGGACAACCCGTAATAACTTTTTCTGCCAATGGCACAACGAGGTGCGGAGCCGTTGCAAAGCAGCAGCTCCAGTGCCGTGCATGACAGGGTATGTAAACAGAGCAGCATGGCATGCGTGTAAGTTTTGACCATTCACATAAGATAAATTAAATCTACCCAAGACGTGTCATGTCAAAGAAAACAGAAAAATCCCTCGATGAAGCCTTGTTTCCTCCAGAAGATTGTGTGCGAGCTTGAGGCGCATGTTTAGTCTTGTGCAAATGGCGCTGGTGTCGTGCATGTCGAGGGTTTCTCATTGGCAAAAAAAAAAAAAATGTTGGGGGCGGGGCTTACAGTTCTGACTAAACTGTTCTCATCACTCACAAATCTGGGCAGGACCATGGATAGTTCCTTTAACTCCTTTGTGTTTGGTTATTTAGTTTATTCTTGTGTTCTGTTCTTTGTACATTTGAAATCATTTCTTTTAGATCTCTGTCTGATATTTCCATTTGGTTTGATCATTTCTTCGTGTCTTAGTTCAGTTTCATCCGCATCAGTTCGTCTACCTTCGTTCCTTTTGCCTTCGCGGGCTTTACATATCCCCTGACTAGCTCGCCTGCATTCAATGCTATTCTCCACTCTTCCCTCAGTAGGCTATATGAGCTTGGTGGTTGTCATTATTCATTGATGAGTTCTTCCAGTAAAGGAGACATACCATGTAAAATTCACTTTTTAGCTCTTAAATACATTCTGTTGTGTCCTTTGAGTCTATAGGAACTGCCTCAATATCTTTATATTCCGTGTGGGTCATATTTTTCAAGCCGTTCAGTTTTCTTTGTTTTCTATTATGGGTTTTTTTTTTAACAATTATGTCACAGCATTTGCTGTGGGGCTGCTTAACAAAGTCACAGACTTCCAGCTTCCAAGTATTGAGAATCAGCCATATCTTTTTTTTTTTTTCTCTGATCTATTTGGTAGTCCAAGCTAAAGGGTGCCGAAGCTACAAGTGGATAAGTCAAGATATTTGATTATTCATTTCACCGTCCCCCAGCATACTACAAACATAACATATTGGGGTGGAGTTGAACACTACGAACTGGGGGGGGGGGGGGGGTGAAGGGCTTCCTTTAGATTTAAAGAGACAACACCAAAACGAGTTGCTCTCAGACACACCTCAGTTAAAAGGGGGAACATGGGGGTAAATTTACCTGGTATTTACACCAAAGCATTGCAGTTCCACTTTATATTGACCACAACAACTTAAAAGCATTATATTTCCCCTTTAAACTGCCATGTTTCCCTGTTGTTTCATCACAGTGGCCAATCTTCTGCCTGTATTTCTAGACCCTTTTTTTTAACCTGCGTTTTCCATGTCCATTCGTCTTAATTTATTATAAAAGTTTTCAGCTTCCAAGTCTGCCTCTGCACTTACAAACAATCACTCCCAAAAAGGGGTCTAAACTGAGGAGATATATAGTTGACACATAATGTTGCAGCTTTTCAATGTATAGGATAAATGCAAATCATATGTCAGAGCAAAAAATAAATGGATTTAAAATATATATATGCCTGTAGTGAGTAAAGATATTGCACAGGAATGTGTTTAGGGAGGCTGTGATAATCACTTCCTCGGTGGTGGTGTGATGGGAATTTAGCTCCGTGCTGCTGACCAATGAGGTGCAGGCTGTGCAGTCATCCCAGCAGCAGCAGCATCAGTGAGTCTATCTGTGAGTAGTAGCTTTTAAGGGGGGGAATCTGGACACCCTCCCTGAACTGAAAGGGACCCTCTGCAGGCAGGCCGTGCTTCCTACTCCTCTCAATGTGCTTGTTAGCAAATGGAAGCAGAGGTGGCGAGCCTCCAGAGGATGGCCGACATCAACGGCAACAATAAGATCGCCAACGCGGAGCTGGAGGTGCTCAAGCTCCAGGAGCTGGTTCGAAAACTGGAGAAGCAGAACGAACAATTGCGGAGCAGAGCGAACAACGCGGCGAACAATTGCTCCGTCGGCCCTCATCTCCAGAGCCCGCTGCCGTGTGCGCACGGCGCCGCGCCGTGTCTGGCGGACGGCTTCTCCCGTAAATACGACGTTACGAGTCCGACGCGGACCCACCGGTGTTTCTCCCCGCCGCCGCGGGCAGCAGCAGCAGCAGCAGCCGAGGAGGTGTTCGCCTATTTCCAGCCGAGCTCCGCGTCTCCTGATGCCGCGGAGGGCAGCGCGACCGTGCTGGATGAGGTGGATGTTTTGGACCTGAACGCGGTGCTCCCCGTTGGAGAGCCCGATAGCTGGTAACCACTACCGCTTGTTATTGTTGCTGCTCTGCTTTAGTTCATGATGAAAACGATAAATAAGATCTGCTCCATGCACGTCTCACTAAGGGGTTAATAGACGCGTGTTTGTTCAGCAACACTCCTAAACAAATAATCCACAAAAATAAATTAACAAAAGGTAAAGTGCATTACATTAAAAACAATAAACATGTGTAAAAAAAATAAAATAAAATAGGCTACAAAATCATGTGAGCTTTGTTTCCTCAGATTAATCTGACAAATCCCACAATAGTTGCATTATAGACCCAACACAAAAATCAATAAGCCAGTTTTATTGTGTGATGTTGGTACTCAGCATTCTCTTATTGGTTACTGTACAAATAATTTGTTACCTTCATTAAGCAGAAGTTTTGGTTATTTATACTTTAGTAGAGTGATTATTTTTTAGCCTACTTTTTACTTCTACTCCTTAAATTTTCATATCTGTGCTTTCTACTCCTTACATTTTGAAAATAGTCTCATTGCTTCGATTTTATTTCAGCTTATTTTGCTTCTGGCTTGTCAATAAAAAGCAAAAACAAAAACAAAAATATTCAGATAAAGCGCTATGGAGTGATTTTGATTGTGGTTGGAGGTTGTACTGCACCGAGTTGTTTGGCAAATGCCCCAATTAAAAACGTAAGAAGCACAAAACGTAGAGGAACGTTCCATTTTTAGGGTTATTTGTTGTTTTCCCTTTTTTCATGTTTTTATTAATCGCCAGGATCAATCATTAATTTGGACAACACTGTCTACTGCATACAGACAACCATACATGGGTAATTGTTATACGAGGGTAATGCACTCATTTCCATGACTAATCTGGTTTTCTTACATCTGTTGCCTTCATCAATTCCTGTAGCTATGCTTGGATGTTCATTTACATTCCAATAATAACAAGTAAAAGGTTAGTGATAATATGTCTCTGAAATTTGACTTTTTACACCAATACTTATAGGCAACCAGACACCAGATTTTCTGCTCCATGAAACCCATGTAGATGCTCATTATTGCACCTATAAATGGACCTTTAATATATTTGCATTGGACTGAATGGTTCGTTTTCAATGGGCATATATGTGGGTGAAACAGCCAATCCCAATTTTTTTTCAATATTAACATATTGTGAGTGAATTTCTCCATTGTGAGATCAATAAAGACTATCTTATCTTATCTTATCTCACTCTACAATTATAGTAACGGGGGAGGGATTACTTCTACTTTAATACTTCAAGTAGTTTTGTATCTGGTACTTTTATACTTTTACTTTAGTAAAAGGTTAAGTTGACACTTCTACTTCTACAGAAGGATTATCAAACCCTTGTCATTATATTTGTACTTGAGTAATAGATGGGAATACTTTTGACACCTCTGATTGTCAGGGCCAGCTCACTGCAAAAGTGAACAAAGCCACACCTTCGGGCCTCCCAAGAATTTTGTATTCTATCAGAGAAATATGCCAAGACTTCGAGTTTTTTGCCAGAACGTGCAGACTTTTAAATCCATTATGACGCTTTCTAAATAGCAAATAAGAAATATTTTTATTTTTTGTCTATTTCAGACTTAAAAGAATTTGCAAATATACTGTGTCCTATCATTTAAAGGGAAATTCATAATAGTTTGCTGGTCTGGTCTAACCTGACTCCGCCAGATAGATTTGCTCCGCATATCCATCTGGAAACCTTCCGTTGAAGTAATTTTGGGAAGGGGCGAAAATACTGGTTAGCTGATTGGCCTATGTTGGTGATAGACGGGCCAAATAAACCAATCAGATCAACGAAGCACATGACGTACTAACAGCGACGACGAAAACACAACCACAAGCTCTTGCCGAAACCAGTCGGGAGAAGAGCAAAAACATCTTTTCCTCTGAGAAAAGCCTCCAGAGCAGTGTTTTGCTCTTCTTTCAGTGAAGAAATACTCTGTAATTCCGATAAAACTTGCTCGATAGCCACGCTAACGCTAGTTTCATCGGCTGAAGCCGCCATGTTCTTTAGACTGAACTGTCGCGCTTCTCGTTGCGTCACACCTCAACCCGCTTTAAAGCCAACGCTGATTGGACGTTCGTTTGGTGAACTGCTACAAATTTTCCTTAACGGAAAGTATCCAGACTGATCTGCGAGTGAAACCTTGAAAGCTCGCGAGATCAGGATGGTCTCACGAGGCTAGGTCTGGTCTAGAGATGCACAAAATCGATCAGCTAAACATTGGAATCAAATAGCTTTGCCTCAATCTTCAATGATCGTCAGGTCGAATACTGACAGATCAATGGTCTTTAAATGGATCAAAATGTTAACTGCCACCATTTTTAGTCTATAAATGCATCAACTAAACACTTGTACTTCTAAAGAATCTTTTGAGTTTGATAAAAAAAAAATAATCACAGAGTTCATCATAAATCCTACAACAGCTTTTAACTCTTCTATGTGTTACAATCCTTTGAAAAATAGGCAAAACAAAACTGAAAATCAGCATGAAAAGTGATGTTAGTGATGCTGTGGTGGCTGTTGGGTGATTGGTACTAAATTCTGCGTACGACCCCATGCAAAGTTGTGTCTGCTCCGATGATGCCGTTTGTTCTTCTCTTGGCTTAAACTTTGAGACGCTGACAAAAATTATCGTTTTTTTTTTCAGTGGGAAAAACAATAGAATAGACCTGAATCCTTGGATGCACAGTGCAGCATATGTTCTGGGATGAATTTAGAAACAATGACCCCCTTCAGTCTATGATCAAACAGCTCGGCTTTGTGTGCGGTGTTGGGCCCCCAGGCTGAACTAGTGGGAAGCGCAGGAGCTGTTGACTTGGCTTGCTCTCACACTGACATGCCGACTACTGAAGCAGCTTTATGCATCCGACGTGATGATGTGGAAAATGTAGCACACAGCTGATTGCAGCACTGCTGGGTTACAGCGCTCATCTCCTGCCCCTAGCGCGTCTTTATTCCATCTAACATGACAAGCTGACCTTAAAATCACTCTAACACTCTGGCCTAGTTGTTGAATTTAAGGTCACTCCTGTGTGTTTTTTTAGGTTTTTTTTTATGTTCTGTCACTTGGGGAGTCCAGGAATAGACTCCTGTTGGATTTATTTTTGTACTCTATCATGTGTAGGTGTAGCACAGTTTTACATAAAATGCTAGGTGTATTATTTGTTTTCGCTAAAAACTGATTTACAATCATCTTGCAGAACTGAAAGAGGAACATTTATAGGTTCAGAAGTATATAAAAAAAATGTCTTTATAGGTTAACAAAAGAATGTTACATTTGTTTTATTCGCTTTCATATATTCCTCACGGGTATGTTCTGTTTTCAAGTGCTGGTGATCGAAGATTTCTCTGTAGATGAGTAAATACAGCAGCAAGTGAGATTAAAGGCTGCAGAATGTGACTGAAGTGCTTCTGTGTCTCAGGCTGTATGTGAATCCCAGAGCAAAGCCACCCAGCAAAGGCATGCTCAGCCCTCTCCAGTGGTGCAGGCAGGTCCTGGACCACCCTGGGCCGGAGGTGGAGCTGGCTAAGATGACGCTGTGCCACAGGCTGGACCAAGGTACAGTATACTGATCGGTCAGAATACGTCCGCCCTCACATTTACAAGCGTTTACTTGGCAAACATTGAATAAACACAGTTTAACCAGCGTGATTCTCTTTCAGTTACAAATCTCTGTGTCTCTATATAAACATAGGGAACCCCCGTCAAGGTGTGAATGGGTGAATGACTGAATGTTGGGGTCGTCTGACTCGATAAAGCGCTATACAAGTTCGAGGCCGTTTGCCATTCATAAACAAATGTTCTACATTTCATGTAACATTGCCATTAAAAGAAAAAATAAACAGAAGGAAGCAGCTAAACTTAGTGTGAAACCATTTTGATATTTTTAGGAGCTGTCACATTTTTATAAAACATATTGTTTATTTATGTTCCTAGCTGTGACTATTGGAGTCAAGATCATTCAGATTTCATGTTTTTAAATAGATTAAGATTATATAAAATTAATTAATTAAAATTAATTAACTAAGGCCGTCGTTTAAGACAGGCCAACACACTGCCTCTTCTCATATTTAGACTGTAATTGAACTTGGAAAATAATAGAGAAGTGATTTATAAAAAAAAAAGAAGAAGTCTGTTTATGGAAAACTATAAGTAGCTCTTATCTCAGCCTATTTCATTTCTAACAGCGATAAAATCTAAATTTGTGAGAGTAATTGTCCTCCTCCCATTCCTTATGTATATTAAAAATGAAAACCTGGAGTTGCTCTTAGTGGTGACCCCTTGTGTGTTGGATATATGGGAAGGAGAAGGACCTTGTAAAATATTTCAGTAACCTGGCTTTGTTACATAAACTGTCATATAAGCTGCAGACAGAGTGACCCCCCTCCCCGTAATTGTTGGGAGCGATGTGTCAAATGTCTTAAAATAAAACAATCTTTTATTCAAGCATTACGTTCTCATGCTAAGACTTTTTAGACCAAACCTACCTTTAATTCCAGTGCATTTACTCAGGATAGATCTACTTAAACATGTGTCTATCATTTATGCTTGCCTTTCTTTTAGTTAATTGGAGTTTTTTGGGAATCTTTAATTAGTCATGATATTATGCTTCCCTGGTGTGCAGATATGATGTGCCTTATTTGCTTTTCAGATTGGGAAAGACATGAAAAAAAAAAGCCTTTGAAAAAGGCAGATTTTTGCTCATTTTTATTGGTCACGAAATAGCTACAGGAAAATAGCTACTCACTCAAACTTGTCAGTGTTTTCCAATCCTAGCATCGATTGAACCAACTGGGTCTGGAACAATGAGGAGACTGTTGAGGAAGAGCAGAAATGGCCATCTTTGAGGTCACTGTCATCGGTCCTCATAACGACTCCTTATTTAGGTTGTTTTGCTCAGATCTTTAACAGAGACGTCAATTACTGTGGAAAATCTGTATGCAAATGGAGAATAAAAAAGTCTTAAGTTTCTAGGGCTTAGTCCTTGAGCAATTTGATTAAAAATTTTTAATGAACAAGATGTCTCTTTGAAGAAGCCTTGAACCCTGTGACTGAGATGATAAACATATTTGGAAAGCTGTAAAGAAAAAGCTTTGCCACAGGGCTCTTCTTTGTTACAGTACAGAAGTGTCGGCCCCTGACATCCATAAATAGTTTTCAATTGGCTTTTAAGCCCAACAGCATGACCAATGCCCAAACGTTTACATCAGATTTACCAGCAGTATCTGGAGGGAAGCCTTCAAATGGTTCATGAATTGACTGAAATACGTATCTGAACGTTGCAGTCTGGAAAGGTATGAAACAAAACTGCTTGTAGCGTGTAGCTTCAGTGCTAATTAGAACCAAGTGGCATTAGCCTTCATGACAATGGTGTGTTCAGTTTGTTCTATGAAGCTGGATTTTGAGCTTCTCATTAGTGAATACAACAAGAACGCCTACTGAAGTCTCTATGTCTCCGAGTAGTCCTGACTTTCAGTGAACAATATGGCCGCTGCGCTTGTAAAACATGATGAAAGTTGTTGGTGTAAGCAGGCAAATCTCACTTCTGACGGAGTGTAACTCAATAAACCAGTGATACACACAGCGCTGTACAGTTTCTATTCCTAAATGTGTTCATTCAGTGTTTAAACTTATGAAACTGAGAGAAATACCTTCTTGTTAGCTTGTATTGCTAAGGGTAGTTAGCATCACTGAAATCAACAAATGTGACTGTTTCTTTCACTTGCAACTCCGATAAACTTAACTAGGCTTTGATGTAATTCCCAGATCTGACTTCTGACTTGAGGCAACTTGAACTTAGGAGGCAGGTAGTTATTGTACCCGTTTCATACAGTGCATCCTATTTGTTCTACTCTATCCTACTTGAAAGACCAATTTTCCAGGTTTTGTTTTGGCTAAAAATGAAACTGAACATCTCCTGAAGTCAGAATCTTCATTTGGAAAGTCAGCCAACCCTGATTCAGATTGAATGTGGCGGCTGCCGTGCAGCTATAATATTGTGGAGGCTGCAAGAGTTGACAGCTTATTGCAGCCTACTTCTGAGCGGGTGTACCACATTAAACTGGTGGCACACAGATCACTGCAGTCCCTGTTTGTATTTTCCTCTACCCATTGAACATATAGATTGGGGGATACGGTGTTATTGGCTTTTCTTGCTAATGGTAGTTGGCCTGGAAACCGAGCACGACAGCAAATCCCACTGGTTTTTCCGCTTGCCGCTGTACCGCGCGCTGATTTTTCCGCAGCCAACAAATCTGCCATTTGTGCACTAATATGAGTCAAATCAACCATTTACAATAAACCAAATCTGATTTCTTCCCGTCTACAAACGGATAACCTCTTATCGCTAAGGCCACAATCCAGTTTAAAATATATTATCATTATTTGGGACAAGGGATTATTAAAATGATCGAAACGGTAATATGAGATTTATTTATATAGTGTATATATAAATGCAGGAGCTGGTACGTATGTGTGCCAATAAATGATATCTGCTGCTGGACCACGCTCTCGGCTCTCATGCGTGGGAAATATTGTTACCATAGAAACACTGGTTACATTTAATGCATATTTGAAGCAGGCTTCATCGCTCCAACAGCCTGCTTAAGAGACTCTTGTGCAGCGAAAGCTCATAGTCATTGAAATACATGGGTACAAGATGTTCATGTATGTGGCATGTTGTCAGAATGGTTCCCTGTGATAACTATTCTCATTCTGGCGGCCTGCGTCCGCCCTGTGGGTCGGTAACGGGCATCGGCGTGGACGTTTCAAGGACTTTTTCTTTCTCTCAAGTTGGCTCTCCTCCTCGGGGTCCTGAATACGCCCCCTGTGGCGTGAACAAACCAGAAGCAGTTTTGTAACTTGCTCTGAATGCTGGTTTTATCGGGCCTAATTGTGTGAGGAATGCAAAACGGTCCACTTTGTCAGGAGAGCAGCCTCCGCGCCTGCTAATCAGCGAGGATGGACACAGTGTTTACACGCTGGGCAGATCACACAGTGCAGGCCAATTTACTCACCATTTTAAGGTGAAAAATGAAAAAATATTGAAGGCTTAAGAGTTTATCAATGCTTTACTAACTTTCCTTAAGCCTTGATTTTTAAGTATTTAAGTTCAGTGATCTGCTGAACTTAAGTAGCCAGAGAATTGGCTCATGGGTGACAGAAATTAGCATGAAGTGGCACAGTTTTGTGCAAGAATCGGAAACGTACGGGAATTAGTGTAAGCTCTGGTTCTGCAGTAGTCCGTGGATATAATTTCATTTTTGGAAATAGATGTAGCCTACATCCACAATCCCAGCTTAACCTAAGACCCACACACCCCCACACCCCCGCCAAAAAAAATCTATGCTTTAGCCCAATAAGCTGCTATTGGAAGCTTTTCTGACCCAATCATTTAAAACATCAATACTGATCTGTAAGAGGCCGATCAACATGGGTCTGAGTGTGTTAAACTGTGTTAATCAACGTGCTGCATGTGAGTGCATAACATAGGGGAGGGCAATCCGTCTAACATGTCCGTCTAACATGTCCTTCCCTGCATGCAATCTTGTTTCTGTAGCGAGGCGGTGGCGAGGGCTGTCCTCTGTCCGTCCATACAGCTGCATAGAGGGACTCTCCACCCTGAGCTGTCCCGTCCTGCCTTACACTAAACCTGCTGCACTAACCGAGGCCCGAGGTAACACAAAGCTGCACACGTCACTGCTACTAACCACCAGACCATTTTCAGACGTTTGAAATTTTATTCTGCTTAAATCAAGCTGAAATACTCGACGGACCGTTCGACTTGATCCTGGTCGCTGTGAAGGACGTCCATCAGATTGTGTTGTTTTGTGTGATTTGTGTTGCATCTTTATGATGTTTATCGTAACATAAAGCCATTTTCCCCCCCCCCCAATGTTCTTGACATGCCTGTGCTCACATAAGAATAAAATAGAATTAAAAACAGCACTTGAAACATTTACAGAGTTTGCAGGATGTGCAGAAGAATAATGAATAGGACATACGGTGTTTTGCAAAATTATTCACACCCCTTTGGTGTTATCATTTATGTGATAGACCAACACCAAGTAGGAAGGGATGGAACAGTTGCAGGGAATTTATACAATAGTTTGAAACTTTTATACAAATAAAAACAAAAAGTTTGGTAAGGGTTTATATGCGGGCCTTCTCAGTAGTAAATACTTTGTGGTACTATACCGTTCACTGCAGTCACAGCTCATAGTGGGGAATATCTCTGTCGGCTTTGCACATCTGAAAACGAAGCTTTTTGCCCATTCTTTGCTAAATCACTTTAACTCAGTGTGAAATGCAGGAGGCTTTTAACTCTTGCCGCAGATCCTTAATTAGATTTAGATATGGATCATGACTGGCCCATTCAAACTAATGAATGTGCTTTGATCTAAAGCATGCTCCACTTGTATGTCTGGGGTTGTTGTTGTGATGGAAGGGGAAACTTTTGCCCTTATTTAAACCAGTATATTTAGATGTCTCCATAAATTCAAGCCTGATCTGTCTGACGTGTTTCTTGGTTTTTTTATAATGATGCCTGTTCCTTTAATTTAACCAACCTTTGAGACCTTCACAGAACCGCTGGATTTATACTGAGATTAAATCACCCACTCAGGGGAACCCTACTAATTAGGCGACTCCTGAAGGTTTTCAGTTTGAGGCTTTTTTTTAAATTCGCAGAACATATTTTCAAAGACCGTATCATTGTCTTTCCACTGCTTTACTTTATTGGCTCTAACTAATAGTAGTAGTTTATATAATAATCTTCATCAGACATAACCTCTCCCAACCTCAAATCCATATCTTGTTCCACTCCAAAATAATCTGAACCAAAATAATCTGAAGGTTGTGCCAAAAGCAGCTGTTGCTTCCAAAATACATCTGCACATTACCGTATTAACATAACCCAGATTCTTAAATAACCTGCTTCCTGCAGCTTGAAATCAGATTACAGCAAACTGCAGAGATTACACGGTCAGACCATCAAGATGTTTGGGGGGAAAACTCAGCCCAGCATGTTTCAAGGTAACGGAAATATCAGTCAGTCCTAAATATTGTCTGTGTTTCTTTCCTTTGAAGGCCCGCTGCCGTCATCAGGCCCGTCTGTCGTCCAGCCAGCTCCGCCTCCCAGGGCCAGCTGTAGCCTCAGCGACAGAGCGCCCACCTTCCTCTCAAACTCAGCCCTCCACCGTAAGACCCCCCCCCGACGACGTCTTCTCTGCTCCGTTAGCCACAAGTCGTACTTTCAGTAGGAGTATCTCAATCTAGCACGAATGCACATACATACTAACGTGTCTTTCTGTCCGTGAAGAGTCTTCACAGGGTTTGCGAGTTAAATGTCTTTTGTAGGAGTGACGTCTCCTTTGTGGTTTTAGACGCTGGCCGCCGCCATGCAGCCATCACGCCGCAGTCTTCAGTGGACAGTGACGTAGGCGTCTCTGAGCTGGAAGAGGACTCCATCTCCATGAGCTACAAGCTGCAGGACATGACCGACGTGGAGGTCATGGCACGCCTCCAAGAGGAGAGTGAGTCACCTGTAAAAACGTGTTTCATTGAAATTATATTTAATATTTATTTTCATTAAACTTGTAAAAGGCCAAATGGAACGTGTAATACGTCTTTTTGTTTTTGAGAGAAACGTCATCTTTGAGAGAGTCCTGAGCCAGGCAGAAGGAAAAATAGTCTTAGGCTACGTTCACACTGCAGCCTGAAGTGACCCAATTCCGATTTTTTTGCCCATATGCGATCTGTATCTGATCTTTTCATGACAGTCTGAACAACACAGATCGGATTTTTTCAAATGCGACCCAGGCCACTTGGATATGTGGTCCTGAATCCGATACGTATCTGATCTTTTCAAATGCGACCTGTGTCTGTACGGCCAGGTCGCATTTATCCGACCTGTACGTCACCGATACTCGACAAACGTCACTATTCTGCGTCCTGCTATGCAGAAGCAGGAAGAAAGACGACACCCATAGCGGACTACAATGAGGAGAGCATTCAATGGAGAGAAAGCTCCGGTTAGAAAATAAATTAATGACCGCAAAATGCACGCCAGCATTATAATCCATGTTTACTTCTGCAAACACTGAGGACGCTTGCTAAGTGTGACGTCATCGCGTCCTCGACTGCGCATGCGGGACATTTAGGTTGAACGCATTCAGTTCAGATCACATACAAGTCGCATATATTTGGAAATGTGAACGACCACGCAAAAAAATCCGATTTCACAAAAAAATCGGAATTAAGCATTAAGATCTGCAGTGTGAACGTAGCCTAAGTTACAGCAGTCTGACTACTTTCAAACATACACGTACAAATACATACCCATACGCAGCGTTTTCATCAAAACCAGTAAATCCATCGACAGCCAATCAACACCTGCATGTGAGATGTAAAGATGAACGTGTTGTTGAGTACAAAGTTCAAAAGCTTGCTTGTGGAGTCAGATTAAATCTGTGAAAGCGGGGATGGTTTGCAGTTTAAGAGACAAAGATTTTGGATTTGAGAACAACACAAGTTTTTTTTTCACTGAGCTTCCTGCAAGTTTCAACTCACTAAAAAAAAAGGCTTTTGTTGACTGAAAGCTGCTGGGACCCAGATTGGATGTAGGTTCTGAGCTATACTTTACTGTACTGTCGTTGTAAAATGGAAATCTGCAGCTTCGACTTCAGTTTCAAGTCACAAAAATCCTTTGCATCAATAACAATGACGAGGAACAGAAGTGGTCCTAAGACTGACCCACAAGGGAAAACCGTTAGGAATAAAGAGTTAATTCACGATGTAAGAAAGCCAATTAGGCAATTACCTAACCATCCGACCATAGCATAGAGGCAAAAATATTGGCTAAAATCGGATTAATCTCAACATTATTCTCTGTAAACTGTCTTCTAATGATCATCTTGTTATAAAAGAGTTAAAGAATATTTTCTATATAGCTTAGTGTTGATTAAAACACCAACAGTAAGCTTAGAAAATCATTGAAAACCTTTGGATTCATTGACTGGTAGCTATATCGGTGTGCAACAACATTACACGGTTTACAGGAGAACAGCATTTACCTAACGTCTTACATCAGAAAGCAAAATGTTAATTATCTCTTGTAATGTGGCAAGAGGAATGCAGTCTGTCAAGTCTGAGGTCTGGTAACAGGATTCATTTACAGTCTAAGCTTAAAACTGCACATGCATAGATAAATCCTTTTGGTGGGTGGCGTTGGAGAAGCCAAATGTAAACAGAGGAGGCAGATTGTTATAATTTGTGGGACTCTGGCATAAAAACGCAAAAGGAAGCAGGCATAAATCTGCGGTACAAGTAAATTTCACTCCACATGTTGTAAATTGTAAATGGTGAGTCAGCCAAATTGTAGCTGTAATTTTCCCCCATGGCGTGTCGTGGGCTAGCAATTTATTACATATTACAGGAAAATAGTGCATAAAACATAATTCACGGTGACCAGCTGATCATGTTAAGGGTACAAGTTGATTGTTGTGATTTATTAGTCTTTCGAGAATGCAGAAGTATAACGATTTCCACATGCCAGTGTAAATCTTGCCTCTCTAAATCAGTTACTGCCTTTTTAACTCTAAATATTTCAACTTTATGCGAATGTGTGTTATATATAGCATTTATTTCTAAGAGACTAGCTTTTCATTCAATGTAAAAAGAACCAATTCAGTTTTTGTGTGTTAAAAGTCCTTTGGGGGGAGGGGGGGACTGTTTCCACTTGCTTTATTAAATGCAGAGCTGCTTTGAAAATTGGTTTGACTATTAGGCTTTATACCTTCACTATCTTGACATGTTAAATCCCAGCTTGTGTTCAGCAATGGAAGTCTTTTAAAACACAAAAAGAAAATTGCATATATCTACGTTCATCAGGCCAGAGGGATGTGAGAATTATCTGAACTTTGGACCTTTTTACTGTAATAAAAGACCCACTAATTACACATATTTCATTTTCTGGAAGAGGTCAGTAGATTTTTATTTAAAATAACCTAATGCGTTGTCATTCGCTCTAACAAGGTTCCCAGAGAAAACGGCCCCAACCATCATAGATCCTCAAACTTACCGAACCATATTTATTCATACATATCCCAACCGGAGTGTTTATTTAGTAAAAGTTTATTTTTATTCTCTTTTGACCAAAGCACAGGGTTTAAGTCCCGGTGTCATTTAGCCAAACTTCACATGTTTAGGTTTGTAAAAGTAGGACAGAAAATACTTTTTCATCTGACATGTGGAACAGCGTCTGATGGTTGCTGCGGAGGCTCAGTGACCTCTGGATGCCGCTCTTTGGACATTTCATTACTTCTCTCACCAGCCTGCTAACTGTACATAAACATGAGTCCTCGTCTAGTTTGTCACAGCCCCGGCTGGTTTTTCAACTTCCAAATCCACTGTACACGTTTAGGCCAGTAACTTCTTGTATTCCATACTTAATGAAGATCAGCTGAGATCTGACTTACTTGAATGGCACGTTCGAATGTCTTGTACGTTAATGTAGGATCTTTTGTCATTTTAGATAAGCAAGCCAAGTTAAAGGTTGGATTTGGGTGAAACGTCCAGTGGGAAATGATGTCACTACAGTGAAAGGGGTTGTGAGGATTTTTTTTGCCAATTTACCAGGGGTTCTCTATTTTTGCTCATGCTTCTTTGTTTCTGTCTATGGCCCACAACGAAAATGCTGATCTGTAGCTGTATGTACAGACTGAAAGGAGGAGGTGACCTCTAAACAGTCGAATTTGAGTCGCCAGCTCATAAATTATGTAGACCATATCAGAAAAATGGCCTGTATCAGTCTGGTTTACTTATACAGTGACTGAATAATGGATGAGCGGCGCCTCTGTAAGGAAGCACTATATTGTGCGCCATATATACAAGTCCGACTTTTTCCCAGATTAAAGCACTGATCCGCTCTCCTTCAGGCCTCCGACAGGACTACGCCTCTACCTCAGCCACGGCCGGCCGTCGCAGCTCCAGCTTCTCCCTGCACACCCTCAGGCGCTGCGAGGTGGACCTGGAGGAGGAGGACGAGGAGGAGGAGGACGAGGAGGGCTACGACCAGCTGCCGCCTCCGCAGCCTCGACTCTTTCGCACCAGCTCTATGCAGCGGGGCAGCATGCCCCACTCTCACACCTTCTCCAGCTTCAGAGACTGCAGGCGCAGCTCGGCCAGCCCTCAGTTCCCACTCAGCGGACTCTCTGCGCTGTCTGGATCCTCCGGCCTGATCGCGGACACGCACGCAGCCTACAGGGGCAGCACAGGTGAGTGTTTAAGAAACGACAAATTCAGAGCCGGCTTTTTGGACGTTTGCATGCAGCTCATTTTTTGAGCCTCTTAATTCCGTATTACGAGACCTGATCCGAACTGTTGACGTTGTTAAATAGACAAGCTACAGAGGAGCATGCCCAACCTGATCCGAGCTCCCAGCATGCCCAGTGTTCCCAGCGTTCCATGCCTGGCCTCTCCTGCCAACCCACCCTCCAACGGCCCCTCCTCTTTACCATCAATGCCCTCCCTCCGGAGCAGCCAGAGCTTTGACTCGTCCACCGGGCTCCTCCGACTCCAGTCCTCCAGTAAGACTCTTGCGTCTACCAATAAATCAGCCACCTGGAGCTCAGTTTCTTTTCATATTTCTCTGTTCCACTATGTTTTAGTCCCTTCTCCGAGCCAGCTCAGTCAGCGAGTGCACAGTGTCGGAAACTTCTCCAGCACTCCCCGGCAGCAGCTGAAAGCCACAGCCTACGTCAGCCCGACCGTGCAGCAGGGTCCCACCTCCGCCTCCCTGTCCGCCTCCGCCAGTCTGAGCTCCATCCCGAGCGGCACAGCGCTTCCTCAGCCCCTAAAAGCCGGCGCCAGTTTGCTGCCGCACGCCCTGAAAGGCGGCGCCAACCAGTCGGCCGCCCCGCGCAGCTCGCTTCCTCGCCCGGCTTCCCTAGCGGGACTGAGCGGACTTCCACGTGCGAGTAAAATCATGCAGCCCACACGCAGGTACGGTCCAAAGCACGTCACTAAGTACACATATCTGAGAGGTCAGGCTTAAAACGTATTGAGATGCTGTAGCACGCTGTCCATGACTGAAACCATTCAATGCAGCTGAAGTAAAACATTTCTGTTTTGGGGAGTGGGTCAGAAATCCTCCGCAACGATGGAAAAGACTCGAGTACTGCACACACTTGATGGCACTTTTTGCTGCCAACAGTGGCAGAATCATGGATTAAGTATGTGAGACAATCACTTTTTTTTTTTATCTAGGAGTGAGCATAGTTTGGATGGCTTATTTCACTTAATTAAATCATCTTTTGAGAACTGATTTCAGTTTTTATTCAGGTTATCCTTGTGTGTTATATTAACATTTGTTTAATGAGCCTAAACATTTAACTGGGACAAAAAACAGAATAGGATAAATTCTGTGGAACCACTTGAAAAGGCTCGTTGTAGTAGTTTTTCTGTATTTTCACGCAATATATGCGTAAAATGTCTATAATACTAGTCTTTTCTTCTTTTTTGTTGTTGTGAGGCTGCAAACTATGTACTTTTTATTTTAAAATAATCATATATATATATATATATATATATATAAGGAATTGTGGTAAGTTTTTATCTAAAACTCAAAAATAGGAATACGATGAGGGTTTCTTTACTAAATCTAACTATTAAGTACTCATATCTATTTCAAGCAGATTTCATTCAGTAGAAGCAAATGCAAAAAAAAAAAAAAAGTTTTCTGTTATTGTAAAGGTTGTAGTGCAGTACTGGTTCAGTGGGCTGCCGTAGAACTGGTACCACAGGGTACCTCGTTCTGTAGGACATCAAAACATAAAGCATTGTGTGATTTTGCACCGGCTTCAGATCGTTGTTACTTGCTTAAACACACAACAGTTGAAGTCAAACTCTTGAGTTTCTAGTTAATTTACTTTTTTATCTATTAAATTAAATAAACAAATTTATTAAGAATTTGAGAATAATAAAACATAAATAAATGCTGTTTTATATACTTAGTGACACAAATAGTGAAATACCCAGAAGTCAGGGAGGGAATAAAATGAAACAACCCATGGACAAAGGCCATCTGAGCGTATTCTAGTGGCTATAGTATCAGATCTTGATCGATAACTGAACATCAGGTGCAGTAAGTACCCCATGCCAGTAGAGGGTGACGTTGACTCAGGTCTAAAGGGAAACGCTGAATCCAGGCTGAAACCTGGCCTCAACAGCTGGCTCATCAGTACCAGTTTGGGGTTAATTTCTATAAACCAGCATGAACACCGGAGAAGGGGAAAAGTTGTCTGATCTTGTCAGCCACAAAAACACTTCCACACGAGTCCTTGTTTTGTTTATGGGGCAACAGACTTAGGAAGTTCGTCCTGCAATTGGCGGGGAAGACTCTTCACCTGCATTGCCTGCTGGCGGTGATAAGAGGGCCCGGTGGAGCAGATGTATGGCAGCCTTGCTTCTGTCAGTCTGCTCTGGGGCAGCTGTGGCTACTAACATAGCTTATCACTGTCTGGGTGTGGATGACTGATTATAGTGGAAAGCACTTTGGGGTTGTCGGACTAGTTAAAGCGCTGTACAAGTACAAGTCATTTAGCATTTTGTCAGAGGCCATGTCACGATGTTGTCACTGGTGTACGCTTCTGCCACCAGGGTCTCTTTGATCAGTGGCAGTAATAACCAGAAGACGTACCCTATATCCCAATTACACCATTAAGCATTTGCCTTTCATACAATGTCATAGGAAGAGAGGCTGGACTGAGACTCAATCATGTACATATATATGTGTGTGTGTATGTACATATACATATATATATATATATATATATATATATATATATATATATATATATATATATATATATATATATGTGTGTGTGTGTGTGTGTGTGTGTATATATATATATATATATATATATATATATATATATATATATGTGTGTGTGTGTGTGTGTGTGTATATATATATATATATATATATATATATATATATATATATATATATATATATATATATATATATATATACTGCCTTTTGATAAATAAAACTCCAGCATCATCGCCTCATGCGTCGAATGCTACCACATGTGCTGCATTAACCTCAAAATTATACCCAAACTTCCTTGACATTATTTGTAGTCCCAATCCAAAAATGCTTTATTTCATGCAACGCCAGTGAGCTGCCAAATATTTGGCTGTCCAGGCACTTCTTCCTGATATGGGTATTGTGTACCTACAGCAATAATATGATAGACTTACAATATATTGTGCAGCCCTGGTGATCAGACAGGAAACAGTCAGATAGATAAAGGGGAAGACATGCAGCAAAGGTCCTACAGTCTCTGATGGAACCCCAGGCTGATGCATTTAAAAATAACAGCCTCCATATACAGGGGGCCCGCTAAGTCGCTACGCCACACAATGTTCTGGCAAAGACTGTGATGAGACCTTCCCGTAGACTCTGTTTGGAGACCACAGTGTTGGGTACGTCAGACAATCACGCTTTGATAGACACACAGTCTACCCCTCATACCATACCACACCGACTTTATTTGTAAAGCAGTTTAAAACAACCACAAAGTGCTGCATATCAGCACATCATTGAAAGAAAAAAAAACTCACATATTTGTGACAAGGACAATAAAAGATTAAACTCAATGAAATCAATTAATGTCAATAATGTCAAGCTACGTCTCGCTGATGTTGTCACCAAAGAGTAGAAATGGGTTTTAAGGTGAGTTTTAAAAGTAGCCAGTGAAGGAGCCTCTCTAATGGGCAGGAGAAGGTTATTCCACAGTTGAGGGGCAGCAATAGAGAAGGTCCTGTCCCCTCTGAGCTTCCTCCTGGACCTCGGTACCTGCAGGAGGCGCTGCCTGGCCGACCTAAGGGACCGGGAAGGTAAGTTCAGAGTGGTACGGCGGGGCAAGGTCATTCAAACTATTTAAATATGAATTTTAAAATGAACTCTAAAAAGGCACAAAGCAAACCAGGGGAGGGGAGGCCAGAACAGGGCTGGTATGTTCGTCTTTATGACCTAAAGGACGTGCAGCAGCGTTTAGAACCAGGCGTTATCGAGACAGGAAGAACTGACTTACTCCAGCTTACAGACGCGCCAACGACTGGCTTTTTAAATGAAATGTTAATTTACTGTAGATGCTCAGCGTACTTTGTTTCCCTTCTGCCCACAGTTTGCTCGCTGCTCCAAAGAGCCTGGCTGCTCTGAGCGCCCTGAGGGACGGCAGCTGGAAAGACGGCTGCTACTGAACCCAGACGGAGGGAAGTCTGAAGGCTGCACAGGGTTTCTTTGCAGGGGGACCGTGCTGATTTAAAAACGATGCTGCCAAGAGGTCCCAGAGAACGTGACTGTTAACATGAACACATGAAAAAAAAACAAAAAAACTGAAGTGTGGATCCAGCAGGCTGGATCTATGCTACCTGCTTAAACACTGATAACACACTGATGACAACAGGCAATACTCTGATAATAAGATAATAAATGTGAAGAAGAAAAATGAAATCCTCTTTATTATTTTCTTTTTTCTTTTTTTTGAGTTTTCATTGCTGATAATTACAACTGTCTTTCATTAGAAGGGCAATTTCTCTCAACCCTAAAGCTTTTGTACACGCTTTGAATGATTTTCTGTGGTTCTTTTTGAGAATATTATTAATTTGTCATTCTGTGGTATGGTATATAAGAAGATCCTGAAACTGGAGTGACGTTCCTGCCTGTTAAAAAGTGCTGTGTTTCTTGATAGTTCTGTTTTATGGCTGGACCTTGCAGCACTTTAGATGAGAACCGTGACTCACCTGTAAAAGTAAATTGTCTGCTTTGTTTTGACATCGAATCTAATGTTCATTTGTGCCAGTGCACACAGTGCTACTTTTCTTTTAATTTTCTGAATTTACATGATGAAGTCTATCAAGTTGTTTGACAAACCTGATCGCTGCATTAATATTGCACATGCTTTTTATGGATCACAACAAAACAAGAGGGGCTGGATTTTTAAAAACGAATAAATCATTTCAAAGCATGTCTTGTCTGCTCTCTCACCCAGTAATATATTGAGCAAAGAGGGTTGAAAATCTCATTTCACAATGCAGATTTCAGTTTAGTTGACCATTGCATGTGCATGACTTGATAAATAACCCTAAAAAGGCGAAAAACTAAAAGATGCACGATCCCCAGGAACCTAAAACTAACAATAATTTAAACACCAATGCTTGGCAGAAACTCCTGCAGCTCCTTCAGACTCATGGTGGCCTCTCTGACCGGTTTCTGCCTCTTGTCTTTTTAGCCGGTAATGGAAAAGTCCAGTTTTCTAGTTATTGACGACTGTCTTCGCTCTGTGACGATAGTGCTCCAGTTTTTTCCCCTCTTCTCCTGACTGATACCTTACCTAACCTCTTTGTAAACTATGGCTTTGGATAAAGCATACCAATGCCAGGAAAACCTACTAACACAGAATGTTTTTTTTTTAAATTAACCAGATTTTCCATAATTGATGGCAGCTGTATGTTTAGGAAGACGGATGGCTAGATTTGAAGCAAAAAGTGGTCCAACAAAGTAATAATTTAGGAGTTGAGCGGCTTTTTATTAATCAATATTCTTCACCAATGACATAAGTTTGTTTTTCCGTTGAATTGTACAGGACATTAACTGTGAGGAGAGACTTTTTAGGTGCACTGTAGAAGTGAGGCAGGGCATTGAACCGGACAGAAGACCCTGGAAGAGCTGGACTGGCTAATCTTTAACCTGCTTGTGTTTTCATGGGAAGTCTCCCAAGTAACGTTCCGCCTTGCACGTTTTTTTTTTTTTTTTTTTTGTTTTTTTTACACACATCCTGTAAGACGCTACAAACATTTTCTACTGCTGTTGGGAAGCTCGGTCTATAGATGTGTTGGATCTTTAAATCCTGACCCTGGAGTGGAAACCTTGTATTTCTAAAAATGCCAAACAAAGCTCAAGAGGTACGTGTCAAGCTCGACAGACATCCAAGATCACGTGCAGCATTTTTCACCCCCTGTGCGTTTTGTTTGTTGTTGTTTTTTTTAAATCAGGATGCTGTGATCAACCTAAAGACGCTGCAAGAGATTTCCGGACAGCTGGGTTTTGAATGGACAGTTCTGGCTTCTGAACTTGGTTTCAGCAGAGCTGAGATAGGCCGGTTTCACACCAGATCGACAGAGAAGAGCGTGCAGGCCAAGCTGATGTTGGAAAGCTGGTACTGTGTGTGTGTGTGTGTGTGTGTGTGTGTGTGTGTGTGTGTGTGTGTGTGTGTGTGTGTGTGTGTGTGCGCACCCATTTCTACAAACTTGAGCTTGCAGAAATAATCCTTTCAACGTCACACTAGTTTTTTGCACAAACTTTACCCAGTACCTCTGGATCCTGTTTAGCATCACCATTTTAGTAAATGTTCCACTACTCTTCCTCACTCTTGATATTGGATTGATTACCAGGTATGAGAGGTCGTGGGACAAGCCAAACAAGACCAAACTGCTCCAAGACGGGCTGGAGCGAGCAGGCCGCCGGGACCTGTCAGAGAAGCTGCGCTGTCTCCACTGGGGTCACCAGAAGCTGAGCAAAAAGGTGGAGCTCCCCTCAGCCTTCCCCTTCATCATCACAGTCCATAAGACCGTCAGCAACCAAGATGGCCTGCGCAGAATCAACGACCTCAGCCGCAGATTCACCTAAAAATGAGCCTCAGTGCACTCATGCACTCTGATTTATTGATCTTACATTGCATGTATAAACTATAATACCAGACTAGATTAATATCACTGACCAAACAAAAGAAGCGTCATAAATGGAGCTTCTTGTCTTGTGAGTAAATACAGGATAAATACACTACAATAAAATTACAATGCAGATATTAGGGCTAATTTTGAGTTCTTCCATTTCAATGTTTATTAGTTAATCATTAAGATTACCTGCAATTCGTTGTGCCGGTGGTTTGTTTTTGTTTTTTGTTACATGGACCATTTTTTTTGGTCCATAAAAAGCCAGTACGGTAATTAATTATCATTATTTGTCATTGCCGCTATTTACAGTTATGTATTGTTAAAAGCACATTAATAAACATGTTTAAAAATAAAATGGGGTGACTGAAACCACTCAGCTTAAAGCTGGTTTTCTTTAATCACAACAAAAGCTGATTTGCTTATCGTAAAAATTAAAGGCCAAAACAAATAAGGATTCTTCCACTCTCTACCGTGGAAGAATTCCCCTGTATTTCACTTTTGTAATAATCCCTCATTTGAAGATAGTTGAAGAAATCATGTTTTCCAAGGTGATATTGTGGCTTTAATTTTTCCAAACTCCCCAGCTGCCCATTTTCCTCCAGTACACACCAGGCTGGCATCCCTCTAATCGTCCAGTATTTATAATTTTGGTCACATTTTGCTGGTTTAAAGTGACTATCAAATGTCATCCATTTAAGCTTTAGTTCACTTTTTTTCAGTCTTCTTTGAAAAATTCTGAGTATTTTAAATCATAGTGTCAAGGTATGATTTGATATAGGATCCACATCGGATTTTATGTTTGCATATTCATCTTTATCTCCAACCATATTTTGTATGGGCTCCTCTAAAGTACCACTTTCAACATCTTTCCATTTTGCATTATTATAATATGGATTACACCAGCAGTATCTCAACTCGGATGCATAATAATATTCTTTTAACTTGGGTAACGACATTCCTCTTTTGTTTTAGGTAGCTGGAGAGGTTTCTTATTGTCCCAGCTGAACCTTGAAATCATTCTATCATCATTTTTTGTGAACTAATCAAGTCATACATTTCGGTCAACCTAACCCAAATTGACCCAGTTTTGCAAACCAATCAGAACGTCGGGACGCCTCCCAGCAAGGTTGTGAGAGCGCATAAACAAGGCAGGCGAGATTCCCTTCAAAATAAGAGTTTTTATTTTCTGATTGGAAACTAGAAAGGTTCTATTTATTTATTTTAAAGTAGCCATGTCGATATAAACATGTCACACATTCTGGGGTACTCGTGTTATGAAACAAAAAGGGCTTTTCTTGTAACACTTGACAAAGGGGAGACATTATTCTGAAAGTCCTTCCCCGGAAGTAGGCTGCAGCCCATTCTCATCTGACGCCTATTTTCCTCCCAGCGTAGCCGCTACTATCAAAACAGAAAGAAAAAAAGGGTACGACGGGACCATGAAGTGACGCTCTGCTGGTGGTCAGAGGACCCGGTTTGGTTCGGAAGCGGCACCGAGCTCATCCGGAGACCGAGAAATGTTCAGCTTCTCGCGCGTTCGGGGCGGACTTTCGGCTGCCGGCTAGCTTGTAAGGCATTTAACCAGAAAGTATGTTGGATTTGCATCGACGGGAGGGCACAGACGCCGCAGGCTCGCCGTCTTGACAGCGCGTGATTCTTTTTTTTTTGGGGAGGCTGAAAAACGCGCGAGCTATAGCCTCTGGGACCTCCGGCAATGGCCTCGTCGCTGGGCTGCTTCTCCGGTCCGGAGGTGCTGGAGGACGCCAACCACGCACAAGGTTTGGTGAACGAGCTGAAGCTGATGTACGACTGCCGGCTGCTCGGTGACGTCACCATCGGCGTCGAGGGTGAGGAGGAGGAGGTGTCGCTGGAGCACGGCGGAGGAGGAAGAGGAGCACGGGTCGACGTGGGTCAGGTGTTTCTGTGCAGCCGCAACGTGCTGGCCGCCGCCAGCCCCTACTTCAAGAGCATGTTCACGGGCGGGCTGAACGAGAGCGCCCAGGAGCGCGTGCTCATCCGCGGCGTGGACTCCGAGTCCATGTCGGTCATCATCGACTACTGCTACACGGGCCGCGTGACCATCACGGAGAGCAACGTGCAGCGGCTGTACGCGGCGGCCAACATGCTGCAGCTGGAGTACATCCGGCGCGCCTGCTCCGGCTTCATGACCCGCCGGCTGGATGCCTCCAACTGCGTGGGCATGCTGCGCTTCGCGGACACCTACGACAACCCGGAGCTGAAGGAGAGCGCGCGGGCCTTCATAGCCAGGAACTTCGGGCAGGTGTGCGCCGGGGGCGAGCTCCGCGAGCTGAGCCCGGCCCAGCTGCAGGAGCTGCTGTCCCTGGACACCCTGGACGTGGACTGCGAGGAGACCGTGTGCTCCGCGGCCGTGCAGTGGCTGGAGGCCAACGCGCCCGTGGATGGAGAGGACGCGCTGCAGGTGCTGCGCTGCGTGCGCTGGAGCCTGTTCGGCGAGAAGGACAAGTGCTTCCTGGAGAGCCTGGCCGCCAGGCCGCTGATGGAGACGTACCTGGCGTCTTTCTGCAGCAGGCCCGCGGAGGACGGCGGCCGCGCCGTGTCCGCGCTCCAGGACGCGCCAAAGCACCGGATAGGCGTGAGCGCCAAGGAGATGATCCTCTTCTTCGGCCTGCCCAACGACAACATCATGTGCTGCGACCCTTACTCCGAGGACCTGTATTTCATGGCGCCGCCCCTGGAGGATCTCAGCAGTCAGGATTACAAGCGCTCCACCATGGAGTCGCTCATCGCCTGCGCCACGCCGGACCACAACTTGTACCTGGCCTCCCACCTTTCCAGACACTTCTGGCTGTACGATCCCGTCCGCAACAGCTGGCGGGAGCTGGCCGAGAGGCTGCTGGGCCGAATCCACTCGGGCATGGGCTACCTGAACGGCCACGTGTACCTCCTGGGGGGGCGGAACCCGGTGACGGACGCCCGGCTGAAGGAGGTGGAGTGCTACAGCATCCAGAGGAACCAGTGGACGCTGGTGGCCCCGCTGCCTCACTCGTTGGGTAAGATGCAGGTGGTGGCTCTGAACGACCACCTGTACGTGGTCAACAAGAGGCGGATGCTCTGCTACGACCCCAGGAGGAACCGCTGGCGCCACTGCGGCTCGCTGCGGAGGGACAAGCTCCACAAGGCCTGCATCTACCAGGAGCAGATCGTCTGCGTGTGCGACATCCCGGTGGTCAAAGCCTACAGCCCGGCCCGAGGCGAGTGGAGGAGGCTGGGGGACATTCCCATCGACAGCCGCGCGCTCAACTACCAGGTGATCCAGCACGGCGGCAAGCTGCTGCTCCTGACGCAGACGCTGCTGCAGCACAACAAGAACAGGGTCCTCATCCACGAGTACGACCCCGCCAGGGACGCGTGGAGGAACATCATGGCGGTGTACGTGTCCACGCTGGGGCCGGTGTGCGTGTCCACGCGGGTGTACCCAGCATGCCTCGGGTCGGCTCACAGCTTCTCCACGGAGGAGGACGACGACAGCGGCTCCAGCGCCGACTGGGACCTGGACGGGCTGACGGACGCGGACTCTGATTCTGGAAGCTCCAGTTCGTTCTCGGATGAGAACTGGTAGTCGATGCAGAAAGCTCATAATTCAAGGTTTTATTTATTTTTATCAGGGACGGAAATGTCCTTTCAGTATTAAAGCAGCTGTTTACCTTAAAGACATAAGTTAAGGCTTGGGAGAATCTTTGTTTGCTGTTTCATTAAGTTGCAGCGTTAAATTGTTTTTCAGAATGAAGTAAATAAAAAAACGTATATAAATGCCACGCACCGATGCAAAAATGTCTTTTTTTTATATATATACCTACAGCAGTGCCTTGCAAAAGTATTCACATCAATTGGGCTTTCTTACACTCTGCCAGGCTACAACCACAATTTCCTGTGGATTTTCTACGGGATTAATATCACAGACCAACACTAAAGCGGATGTATTGTAAGGGATTGACACGGACTTTTGTGTTTTATGAAATTCTGAAAAGTGTGGCGTGCATTTATTCAGCAGTCATACAGCATTTATTCAGATTGCATTCAGCATTTATTCAGCTTTCATTCAGCATTTATTCAGCTTGCATTCAGCATTTATTCAGCACGCATTCAGCATTTATTCAGCTTGCATTAAGCTTGCATTCAGCATGCATTCAGCATTTATTCAGCTTGCATTCAGCCGCCCTGAGTTCATACTTTGTAGAACCTCCTTTCATTGCTAACAGCACTGGGGGCCTGGTGGGAGGAGCATAACTCATTGTCAGCAAACAGCTGTTTCCAACTCCAGACACTGATCACTGATCTTCATTTAGCTTCTCAGTTTAGTCCGGGCCCTTGCGAACCAACCTGCTGTAGCTCTGGCTGTATGTTCGGGCTCAGCTGATCTGCAGTACCATGAAGCTTCCCCCCTCCCTAGCCTCAGGTCTCTTTTGCAGCCTCTTAAACAGACTTCCCTGTATTTAGCTCCGCCCACCTTCCCAATAACTGACCCGTTTTCCCCCGTCCCTGCTGAAGAAAGGCACCACGCTGCCATCACCACGTGCACGCCGACGTACGATTGGCCGGACTGGGCTTTATTTGGGAGAGCGGCTCAGAGTACAGATGAATACAAATGTTGCATGCGACACTTTTCAGATTTTAATGTCGGGATAAAACTGGAAAACCCTGGATCATTTTTCTTGCACTTCAGCATCACAGAAAAGGTTCAAGGGTGTATGAATACACTTGCAATGCCATTTATATCAACGTTTCTCCAAGCCAGGGATGTCTTGTAAGGGAAACTTGTCAACAGCAGGGAATGACAACTTTTCCTCGCCCTAACCTCAGCCATCTTTCATTCCACTTCTACCAAACTTCTCCCTGCCTCTGTTTTTAAACGGACAAGAAGAAAAATCTGTTGTTTGTTCCATTTCATCGCACATAATGTCTGATGTCTGATTAAATTGTAATTTGTTTTTATACTTTATCAAATGACTAAGTTGGAAGATGACAACACAAAACGCTTGCTGAAGTGACATTTGGAGGATGAGATTTACCAAAAAAAAAAAAAAAACAGTTCAGAAATCTTTAGTCTCATGCTTGATGCTTAAAAAGCTCCCAGATGTGTTCATGCCCCTGTTTGTAAAGCACTAGACTTTATTAGGCTTTGAGAGACTGGAAAGAAGACTGCACCTGCCAACTCCCTCTCCTGTTATTTATTTTGTATTATTATTATTACTATTTTTATTATTATTATTATTAAATGGGCATCTCTGGAGGGTCTGTTAATACGTTACGCCAGCAGTTGTGTTCCATAATGACATGTTTGTGATCCAAGTATTGTGTCCGACTTGAACATACGTTCACACGCCTGCTTCAGATTGGTGGAAATAATCATAATTTGGAAGTCTGACAGCTTAAGTGCCTCTTGTTTCTGACTTCAAACACAAACAGGGCTTGTTTTGTTTTTTGTTTTTTTTTCATTTTTAATGCCGATGATTAGACGCTGTGCTCAGCCAGGCCGGCAAAATCCTTTTAGTTTGACACCCTAAAGCCGCCGTTTGGTGCATTTCTCTCAGGTTTGGGCTTCTGCAGAAGCCGCCTCGCCATGTTCAGCTTCCTTGTTGGTGTTTTTGACTACGAGTGGTCGACTTTTGTGACGTGGTGTTCAGATGTACGTGTTTTCTCGTTTTTGTATGGGTAGTTGAGGAATCTGCGTTCCTTAAAGAAATGGGGAACGCCCTGTTTTGTTTGATCAGCACTGTTTGGTCCTATAGAGGGGGGAGATGTTTGTAATGAATCTGCTTTTTGGGAGAATAAAATTGGCGAAATGCGAAACCAGCGAACAGTCTCGGCTGAAATGATGATGATGTGGAGATGAATCTGTATTTCTGTCCGCAGACATAAATGCAATACTGGGTTTTATGTCACCCATGGGCTCCAGAACGGTGAGCGTAGGCTTGACTATATTTTAAAAAAGGACGAGAATGGAGTCACTTGTCACAGAGTAGGAGGTGTTTTTTTATATATGTATATGTCTAAGAAAATAAACACCTGTGTTCAATAAATATTAAAAATGTCCTTATGGTGTCTTCTGTTCTGTATAAACAACGCACATTGAACAGTATATGGAATTATGGGTCGATTATCCAAAAAAGGTAACATTAAAAGCTGATTTGATAAAAGTTAAATATTGTCTATTTCACAGCAAATGTAAATAAAAGACTGAGCTCGTGTCATGTTTTGCTCAGTTAAGGGACAATGAAATGGGATAATCAACCCAATGTTTTTCAACTCAATATTTTTCTTCAGGCTAAATTAGCACTGGATGTAGGGTTTAACAAAGGTCAACTTGTTCCAACATGTTTTTTTTTTTTGTTTTTTTGTGGTATAAATGATAATAATGATAGGACACCTTAAAATGCCTGAAAAATAATTTCCATACAATTCTAGTTTTTCGAGAGCTTTTCGTATCTTTGGTGCATCAAAATAGTATAAACATATAATGTCAATCTCTATCTAAAAGGAGCCCAAAGAGAGCCAGTTTAAAAAATTTAAACCTGGACAAAGGGATGATTAAAATGGCAAATGCAAAGAAATGTGGAAAAGAAGGAAGGTCAAAGCAAGACAAAGGACAAACTAAATGAGGTCAAATTAAAAGATTTACCAGGTTATCATCCCAAAAGATCGTGACGCCTTTAAGACCAAAATGTTTAATTTAATGACCAATGTGATGTATGTGGCAAAGGGTTGGTAAGAGATTCCCACTCTATGATAACCTTAACATGACAGCTGTAGGATGTAAAAAAAAAATGGAGTGATACATGGTTAGGATTGTTCTATAAACTGAAATCCTCAGAGATATGTATGCTTTTAAAAGGATCAAGAATTAAATTAAACACGTACAAAATCAGGGGAATTAGACTGTATGAACGAAAAATGATTTCTTAAGCAAAGTTTTGCATCTAGATGTCCACTATGACCGCCAAGACGAGCTAAACAAAAAAATCCATATTAAAATTATCTTTAGCTCAAAAGGCTTTGAAAGATAAAAAAAAAAAAATCACTCACTCAAGTAACTTCCTAGAATAAAAACAATAACCACTGTAGGCACATTTAGCGCATTTTCCACAAGTAGAGACCCCCCTTCTCTATTTCCAAGGACTTTACAGTCAGGCCAGTTCAAGTTCAACATCTTATGGTGAAATCTAGCGGCGTTTTTTTTTTTTTTTTTTTTTTTTTTTTTGAAGTTCTCGCGAGAACTGAGCACCGTCCAGACAGAGCGACGAGATGAGCCATGGCAATAGAAAACAAACCAGAGGAGGAATTTGACACAGTTTTCAGCCTAAATGACGCCCTGGAGCTGTCATCCCACGCGGAGCGCGACTGCGGAAAGGCTCGGATCTTCAAGATAATCGTCATCGGGGACTCAAACGTGGGCAAGACGTGCCTAACTTACCGCTTCTGCGGGGGCACTTTCCTGAAGAACCCAGAGGCAACTATCGGGGTGGATTTCAGGGAGAGGACAGTGGAGCTGGACGGGGAGATCATCAAGGTGAGTGGAGGGGGGCGCACACGCACACGTGGACAATTATCCACGGAGAGGAGAAGCGTTCACTGCCTGTCGCGTTGGTTTTCTTGGAAGAACAGCAGGGAGACTGATCTGAAATTAAATTATAGTAGATTTAATTCAAACAAAGGCAAATGGCCTCCAGCAGTCCATATGTTTTGATTTTATGCGGGTTTTTTTCACGTTTTACTTTCAATGTTGTTATTTTTATTGTTGCAAAAGTCTAAAATTAGATGTATTTATTTAATACTTTTATATTTGATGTCATCAGAGGAAACGCAGAGGCGATGCGACCAACAAAAGGTTCGGGTACGCCTCTACCAGCTCGGTGCGTTTGGAGACCGGAGCCTTTTCCTCACGCTCCTTTGAAAACTGGCTCTCGTTCAGACACACTGGACGGAGAGCATCCGTGGACATCAGTTTCCAAGTCCTGCCATGGATTCTCCTTTGGATTTAGGTCTGGACTTTGACTAGGCCCTTCTAAGACATTAACATGCTTTCATGTGAGCCTATCTGGTGTAACTCAGGGAAGTCAAACTCCTGCCCCAGTTGTTGTGTCTTTTCAGTCTTCCAGCTAATTTCCATCCATCCTCCCCTCAACTCTGACCAATTTGCCTGAGAAAGAAAAGCATCCTCCTAGCGTGATACCGCCGCTACCAGGTGTCACACGGAGGATGGTGTTTTATGAAATGTTTATTTCAGGATCGGGAGAGATCGGGCAAACACAAATAAGGACTCAAACGCTGTTTCTGTTAGAATATAAGGCACACATTTATTATTATTCCCCACAGAATACAGCACATCAAAACAACTAGCTCTTCACACACGCAAAGTAGCAAGCATTAAAGCAACAAGCTTTCAAACAAACGTGAAGGTCAACAGATTGTCAGAATCGGCTATTACCATTGACACGAACTGGGAGCCCTCAGTCCTAGGTTAAGATCCACACACGAACTCACGGCAGACTCACCGGGATGAGGGCAGTGTCCTCTTAATATACTTGTAAAACAAAGAGTCAGATGTGGAGCGAGAGTGGCCATTTCTCCCTCCACAGCTGCCCTGCCTCCCAAAGCAAGTTTCCCAAACAGACAAACCGTTCCCAGCATCTCAGCAGTGTGCGAAGCAAAATAATATGAATGCACTAAAAATACAGCAAATATAAGCAAAATAAGGAATACAGAATCTTGTCTTTCCCACACCACATTCTCATAGGTTCCCACCACAAGTTAAGCAAAATCATGTTGTTCTTAGTTTTATGTGAACTCAGAAACAAGTACAAGTTATAACAAAATAACAATTGTGGTTCTCAGTTTTAATGTGAGAACAGAGCACGAGCATATATGTTGCTGTTAGTTTTAAGTGAACTCAAAAACAAGTAATATAAGTAAAACAAGTTATATAACTGAGCAGGTTTTCCCATAATACATTGTTAAAGAGCAAAAATAATTCTTTAATATATCCAGATGGTTTATTCGGGGTGAGGTGCAGTGTTAGCTTCCCCATAGAGTTTTGCAGGTAGGGCAGAAAGCTCGGTTGTTGTCTCATCTGACCACATCCCGTTTCTTCCACGTGTTTTTTTTTTTTTTTTTGTCCCCTGACAAACTTTAAACAGGACTTCCTACGGCTTTCTGCCAACGACGGCTTTCTTCCTGCCACTCTTCCGGAAAGCCCAGATGTATGTAGCGTACGTCGGACTTATAGTTGTCCTCTCCGTCTTTAGATGTCTTGTCATCTTTTTTGGGTCAGCACGTTTTTCTTCCCAAAAAGCATACAGTGTCAAAAGAGAGACCGCCATGTTGCCGCTTGCTTGATGGTGTAAGTCAGTCAAATCCTGGTAGGACTACTCCTGTTGTGCGTGCTATTAATGTGACCTCTGCGTCTTTTCCAGCTGCAGATTTGGGACACGGCGGGCCAGGAGCGTTTCCGGAAGAGCATGGTGGAGCACTACTACCGCAGCGTTCACGCCGTCATCTTTGTGTACGACGTCACCAGCCTCGCCTCCTTCGAAAGCATCCCCGAGTGGATCGAGGAGTGCGGCAAGCACTCGGTGGGGCCCCTGGTGCCGCGCATCCTGGTGGGCAACAAGTGCGACCTGGGGGGACAGCGGCAGGTGCCCGCCTCCGCCGCCCACTGCCTCGCCGACAGCTACAACTTCCCCCTCTTCGAGACGTCGGCCAAAGACCCCGGCGAGAAGGAGCACGTCGACGCCATCTTCCTGACTTTGGCCTATCGGCTGAAGAGCCACAAGCCTCTGAGACTCAAGCAGCTCGGCGAGAGCGGCGTCACGGAGCTGAGGAACCGGAGAGAGGAAGAGCCCTCGTCTTGTCAGTGCTGAACGTCGACCGTGGACCCGGAGATGGACGAAGGCTATGTAACAATTTACATCGAATTAGCGAGCAGCGTTTAAAAAAAAACAGAAAGAAATTCTAAAATGTTCTCGGGGCCCGACGTGAGGCACAGCTCGGTAGTCGTCGCAAGCAAAGGACTACAAGCCGGAGCGATGTTTAATCAATACTTCTTTAAAAGGCATGCGTGAATGTGGAGGCATGTCAAGTGTCGGCACTTGAGAAGACAAATTAGAAACGAGAATCTCTGCCTCCCAAAATTCTGCTCTATCGTCAAATTGCAACTCTGACTGCTAATTAAAAAGAAATACGTGCGTTTAAAGTGGCCAACTAGGATAGAATGACAATGAAACTGTGAGAGAAAAAAAACCTGTGCAATAATCATTTCAAAACATCCTTAGGACTTTTAAAAGGAGGACAGTTGCAGTTGTGATGCTCTTGAAGTTTCTTTGTTTTGTTTGTTTTGTTTGCATTGCGAACACAGGTCTGTAATAATGATGAATATTATAATCAAAAAGACTAGAACTTGTAAAAGACTGCTGCTTTTGGGGGACAAAGTACACATCCATACGGCTGACTTGCAGCGCATGTCTAAGAGGTCCCTGAACCCCAACATGAAAACATATCCAACATGACTGATTACTGAGCCGCATGTGAGCAGTGGAGGACACTTTACCCAAAGCTTGACAAGTTTTTGGACGACTTGAACCTGGAAATCAACGAGAAACAGGCTTTGTTATGTGTTATTTATATAGGTTTCTTTTTTTTTTTAAGGTTGTCTAAAGCTCTAAGGGGAGCTGTGCAATGATATCTATGGATATGTGCAGTCGTGTTATTTTGCTGAAGAAATTGGTCAAGAGTACTATGATATGAATGTGCATCTATTATGATCATTAAATTTGCAAATTGACATCACTGCTGTGGGACCAGTTCTTTGGGTTGGAAGTCAAATAGCCAGAAACGAGCAAAGAACAGGGAAAGATCATCTAGTCCTGGAGGCCATGACTCGAAAATAAAATTCTCAGCATCAGCATCTGTGAAGGAGAGAAAGTAGTCGGCATTTAATTCATCGTGAGTGCAGATCTCGGATGACCTCGCCTGATGAAAGAACACGGTAAATATTGTGAGACGGGCCAAGCAGAGCCTGCTCTTTTGTGAGGAAACGGAATACAATACCGGTCCCTGACAGCATCTCACATGTGGTTTTTGATGAGGCAATACTGCTTTCTTCCCATAATACAAAAATAAAATCTGCCCATTTTTATGGAGGTTTTTAGCATTTGTAGGTATCGGGAATAGGCATGCCCCTCCTATATGGTGGACTTGGTATCACATTCAATGCTTACCAGTAGCTATTTAGGGTCTTTTTTTTTTTTTTTAAACCGAAGTTTAAATCAGAATCGGGATTAATCTGCAAGTTGTTTAATATAACGGGGAATCTGACTGCATCATAAATAAGCTTGGATTTCTATACATGCACAATTAAAAATGTATGAAACCTTTAATATATTTGTGCTTATACAATGAAGGAGTAGTTTTCGTAGTAGTAGTAGTTGTAGAGATAAGCTTGAAACGCATAACATACACTTGTCGAATCTGGACTGAGGAATTACTACACTAGTTCTGTGAGTGCTTTAAATCTAGCATATCTATCCATCTAGATCAACTGATATAAGGGATGTACAATTGTGCCAAAAATCTAAATTGCCATATATTTCAACCATAATTGCAGTTTAATTTAGACTTTTCTCTGCATTAACCACAAGCAACAAAATACCCTGTAGATATGGATGTTTGTAAACAAGGACTATTTAAAATAAGTTTTTATTAATCAGAATATTATCTAAGAGCTTTTAAGAGAATAGCTTGTTGAGTTGGACATCAATCCTTCTTTAACATATGGTGCAAAGTTCAACCAACAAACAAGTCTGTGTATTAAACAGTTTGACCGATACTTGATGCTATGGTGAGATTCTTGAAAGTTTCTGGTAAAAAGTATGATTATATAAACTCTAAAACGAATAATGGAATTAGATTATCTCACTGCTGCAATTCTTTTCCCTTCCATGTGGAGGCAAACCCACTTAAGACTTATTAATGACACCTAAAGAACATGTCTTATCCATTAATTGTTACATAGCCAAAGTTGCAGACCGCTGTGATTTGAAAATTTATTCTATTTTTTTTAAATTGCGATTAATTGTCCAGCCCTAATTGATATCAGATCAGTTGTCATCATCATGACTTTATTAAAGACACAAAAAGGTCCACATTAACAGCCATACAAACAAATAAATACGAAAAGAAACAAACAAAAAAAATGCAGCTAAAATCAATTAAAAGAATCACAAATGTACAAAAAAGACTAAAACGGCAATGGTTCCACATCCTGGACTTATACTTGACAGAATTCCTTGAAGTATTTTTCAGCGCTAAGATGTTGTCATTCAGAGCTACTCTACACATGCAGCCGTACATCAGGTTACATAATACAGCATAAAAATAAATGCACTTAGATCTTAATATTATTGCTACATCACATATAAGACATGATTTTTTTTTTTTTTTTTTGCCAAATGTGTCTCCTAAGGGGAGTTGATAGTACGTTTGTCTGTGTGAGGAGGAGTATGAGGAGGGACTCGCCCAGGGCACCAATAATACAATGACCGCCACTGCGCATCACGATGCTCTGGCGGAGAAAAGAGCCCTCCGGTGGACAGTGAATGAATGGAGCTGAAAAATGTCTCCAGAGCAGCTGCAAGAACAGGGCTCTGAAAGTATATGTTTTGTGCGATGCTACTAGTTTATTATTATTGTTGCTATTAACGTTGTCGTTGCTGAACGGTCTAATGTTGAGACTGTGCGCCAGATTTCAATATTTGACCTAATTTCAGCGACGACCAGCGGCCAGCTCTTGCTAAGCTACGGCCCTTGTGAAGCGTTTACGTAACCACGTAAACCAAGCATGTTTCATTAACGTGTCGCGATAATTTTAGCCAAGTCACGAGAAATAGATAGACTAGTTAAATAGTGATTACTAATGATATATATACCATCTATAATCACTCTCAGTCTTTCAGTTCGGCGGCCCTCTAAATTCGTCCTGATAACCTCACATTGAAGGGCTGTGGTGTCATTTTGTACCATTCTTTCACGCGTAAGTGAAAGCATCTCCGTCGCCCGAGGCTCTCCGTATTCACGCGGCGTCTCTCTGCGGCCATGGTAACCCTGTGCTCAACGTTGGACCGCTAATTCATGAACTCCTCACTATCAGTCGCTGTTTTGCAGCTGTAAGTAACACCTTCACCAATAACCCGTTGTGAAAAGTGCAATGCGTGGCTTATTTATTTGTCTACATGCGTGTTTGACGCTTTATGGGAGGATTACGGGAGCGTTCGCTTACTGACACACGGACGGTCGAGGGTGTGTGTGTGTGTTTTTGTCTGCTACGAGTTAGCAAAAAAGCTAACGTCAACGTGGGCGTTAAAAGCGTACGTAGCGTAATTTGAATGTTGAATTGTGTTTTTTTGCGAACTGTTTGTTGATCGCGGTTCGAAACAAAAGAGATCAGTGTCCCTGTTACCAGCTAGCTTAATTATCGCGTAGCAGGTGTTGAGGTTTAATTCAGTTATCTGACAGAGAGCTACGCAAACATTTAATTTCCTGTTCGGTGAACGTGTGTAGGGCTGCGCGGACTTCTCAATAGCTGGAAGTGGCGTACGCATTATGCGTAATTAATGCGGGTACTTGTTTGCTCCCTTACAGGTGTCTGTAAAGCATGAATTTGGCAGAGATATGTGACAACGCCAAGAAGGGCCGTGAGTATGCCCTGCTGGGGAACTATGACTCCTCCGTGGTGTACTACCAGGGCGTGATCCAGCAGATCCACAAGCACTCGCAGGCCCTCAGAGATCCAGCACTGAAAGTTAAATGGCAACAGGTCAGGGAACCCTTTCCGTTCAGGGACATGTATGGACCTGCAGGACAAATGTACAAGGGATCACCCCGAATTATGCATGGCTTTTTATTCTGAATCTAACATTTTGTCTTATTGTTGTCAGACCACATTGGTCACCTTCCTAAAATAATGGCGCGTGTCATTATTTGCCTACCCAGGTTTTTCAGAAAACACACAAAACAATACGGCCTAAGTCGCACTCTTGACACAGGCCATTGTACAGTAGGGGTGCGATTGCATAATCTCCTCAGCTGAGGATCTAGACAATTTCAGAAGAGGTTGCTAGCATACTGAGGAGATGGTTTAGACAACAGAAAAAAATCCTTTTTGGCAAAAAAATGACTTGTTTCCAGTCAGGTTTCCGTGCTCACCACAGTACAGAGACCGCCCTGATCAAGGTGTTTAATGACATCCATATAAATACAGACTATGGAAGAACCACCGTGCTGGTACTATTGGACCTTAGTGCAGCATTTGATACTGTTGATCACTCCATTCTGTTAGAACGCCTGGAGAACTGGGTCGGCCTCTCTGCTACAGCTCTCCACTGGTTTAAATCCTACTTAAAGGACAGGGACTTTTTTGTATCAGTAGGTAACTTTACATCCCAGACGACAAAAATCACATGTGGGGTTCCCCAAGGGTCCATTCTGGGTCCCCTCCTTTTCAATATCTACATGCTCCCTCTAGCTCAGATAATAAAAAATAACAACATCAGCTACCATAACTATGCAGACGACACACAGCTCTACATCACCATGTCACCAGGTGACTATGAACCAGTTCAGGCACTGAGTAAATGCCTGGAAGAAATCAATACGTGGATGTGCCAAAATTTTCTCCAATTGAATAAAAACAAAACTGAAGTAATAATATTTGGACCAATAGAGGAAAGATCAAAAGTTAGCACACAGCTTTAGTCGCTTCAGCTAAAAACCACTAATCAGGCCCGAAATCTGGGAGTAGTGATGGACTCAGACCTGAACCTCCAAAAGCATCTAAAGACAGTTACAAGGTCGGCTTTCTATCACCTGAAGAACATTTCTAGGATTAAAGGACTGATGTCTCAGCAGGATCTAGAAAAACTAATCCAAGCGTTTATTTTTAGTCGAATTGATTACTGCAACGGTGTCTTCACAGGTCTGCCTAAAAAGTGGGTCAGACAGCTGCAGCTGATCCAGAACGCTGCTGCCCGCGTCCTCACTAAGACTAAGAAAGTAGAGCACATCACCCCAGTTCTAAAGTCCTTACACTGGCTCCCTGTATCTCCGAGAATAGACTTTAAAATACTTCTGTTAGTCTATAAATCCTTAAATGGCTTAGCTCCTAAATACATCACAGACTTGTTATCAGCGTATAAACCCTCCAGACCACTCAGGTCTTCTGGCTCCAGCCTACTCTGCATACCTAGAACCAGAACCAAACATGGAGAAGCAGCTTTTAGTTCCTATGCTCCAATTATCTGGAACAAACTTCCAGAAAACTGTAAAAGTGCGGAAAGCCTGAGTTCTTTTAAATCAAGATTAAAAACACATTTGTTTAAAATTGCCTTCAACTGTCCTAGTTAACTGAATCACACCTTTTTTGTTCTATTTTCTATCTATATTTTATTCCTACTTGCTTTTATTCTGTTTTATTTTGCTATATTTTAATCATGTAAAGCATTTTGCATTGTCTTTGTACTGAATTGTGCTATATAAATAAATTTGCCTTGCCTTGCCTTGTTCCCAGGGTTCCACGCAGTCTGGAGAAGTATAGAGTTTGATTTATGTATTTGACAGCTCTGGATAAATATTCAAAACAAAATTAGAGTATTGAAAACTATGTTAATTTCCACACTTACACCTGATCCCCATTGTCCATTGTATTCTTTCATTTTTCTATCTGCCCATCCTTCCATTTGTTAATCCATCCATTTACTCCTTTGTCCATCTGTTTATCTATCCATCCATCTTCTCACTCATGCATCTGTCTGTTCATCCATTTACCCATCTGTCCATCTGTTTAACAATCCAACCATTTATTTGCTGGTGCATCTATCTGTCCATCCATCCGTCTGTCTTATTTTCCATTACTTTGTCCATTCATGCATTAATTCATCCATTCATCGGCTGCCCATCTCTCACTCATCTTGCTTTTAAGTGTTTCTACGACCAAAATCAAATAAAAATGTTAACTTTTACAGTACAAAAGGAGGAAGATCGTTATGTTTTTAAATGGGTTAATATTGATAAAAGCTGCCATCCAACAACTTAAGTTAGGAGCAAATAAGTCTTTAATTAATCTTATGGACAATTGCGCTGGATTTCTTTCCTTAAAACATTTCAATTGAACTTGTTTTCAACTACAAAAACACACTTCATATGAAAGATCCATATATTAAATGTAACAAAGAAAAAAACAGAAAGGAACAACAGCAGGCTGGATAGTCGATATAACAGAATGAATCCCTTTCTCGATACAGTTCCACATAAACATTTAATGAAGTTGGGACTCTTTCTCTGGCTGGTGTCAGTTGGATGTGAGGTCATGGTCCAGTTTTAGAGAGCATCGAATGACCAAATGGAAACTAAATGCATCCGATTATAATGCAGCTGGCTGATCCCTCAGTAGAAGAGCTGAACAACACAACAGGAAGTGACCCCAGACCCCCCCCCCCCCTCCTCCTCCTCCTCCTCCTCTTCGCCTTAAGGCTGATACAGCCCAGACATCCAGTAGTCACCAAACACAAGTGGGAGGAGCACCAGCACTGATGAAAACATCTGAGCAGAGAATAAAGCTTTCCTTACTCAAACGCTCATTAAAAGCCATACGAGGGATTTTCTCAGTGGTGCCTATAAAAGTGCATTACAAAGATTAATTCAATGATAAACATTAAGAGCAGTGACTCTTAGACGTTTTCTAACAGCTACCACTTCAGTAAAGGCCAAGATAGCCAAGTAACGGCCTCTTGAAATACATTTTAAAACAGTAAAGTATAGGATTTGACTTATTTGGGGACTAATGTCATAATTCATTTCCATTTAGATAGATATATAACTTTATTGTCATTTTGTATGCACAAAGTGCGTACAAAACGAAATTTCGTTTTCAGCTTGAAAAAATCACTCTAGAAATCACTCTAAGAATCACAGTAGATTGCACTAATTTTCAGGGTAAAGATGCAGCAGCGATTTATGTAAACAATTGAAATGTAAACGATGTAAAACAAGTTGCAGTGTAGTTAAAGTATGCGACCCATGTTTAGTCAGAAGTTAAAGTTTTCAAGTTTCATTTGGGAAACGCGGACAGAAATGTCCCCAGAATTGTGACCTCTTAGTGAAAAAGTCAGAAGCAAACATTAGAGGCTGTGATTCATTCTAAACCCCGTTGATTTAATGTCGGTACGATGCCCTCCTTCCCTCTCTATAAACAGCTCAGACAGGAATTGTCTGAGGAATACGAGCAGGTGAAAAGCATCATGGGAACACTTGAGAGCTTCAAGTGCGAGAAGCCCGTCAACATCCTTGTCCCTCAGCCAGAGGAGCGACCCGAGGACCCGGCGGTTTGGCCCCCACCCATCCCAGCAGAGCACAGGTGAGTGGCGGCGTATGTGGGCATTTGTCTGAGCAATCACAATTTGCGTATTATTTAAAAAAAAAAAACTAAATAGATGTTTTATACATAAAAAAAAATCATGTAAAAAGATTTCGTTTTACACGCCGACTTTCCTTGTTCTGCTTTCTAATCGGCTGTCTTTGTAGAGCTGGGCGATATGGATTAAAAATTAAATCTCCAATTTTATCATACCAAATCCGATTAATCGATTTTTTTTTTTCCTCCTTTTTGTTTCATACAAAGAAATTTAAAGAAATTATTTTAAAACCTTGCTTTTTATGTCAAGCATTTCGTCAGGGATTGACCTGAATTCAAAGTGCAACTAAAAACAAGCTGTGAAACATGCTTGTAAAACAAGATGCCAGCCGTGCCATTATAAACAATGAAAATATAACAAAACATTTGCTGCTAGTAGTATTACACATTGAGCTAAGAACAGGCTTCACTGCACTTGTGAACTTCAAACTAAGTTAAAAAAAAAAGTAAATAAGTAAATGAAGTACCTCGTATTATGGTAAAAAAAAGTTTCCACTTAACAATATTTTGACAATACATTTGCCTAAACATAAATTCAGCATCACATGCTGTTCTCTTCGTGGAAACCCAATGAGTGTATTGGCAAAATAAAATCCAGATTTTCCAAAAATGAAATCTTAAAGAATTGTAAATTCCAATTAATCGATTAAATCGATTTATCGCCCAGCCCTATGTCTTTGACGAAGCCCAAGTGGTAAATGGGACTAAGCAGAAAGTCAATGGGGCGAAACACAGTCTGTGATTTTTGCATAGTCAGTTTTATCTCCACTGCCGCACCACCTCCACAATCAAACAGGACTGGTTTTGAGTTTGAGAGAGCCGTTTCCTGTCGGTTGCCTTGCCACCGTTTGCCTACCAGAAATGCTCTTGGGAGGGTCTGTTCAACCATCTGTCGGTCCCTTGGGTATTTATAGGAATCCTGTCGTGGCGAAGAGGCCCAACAGTGCGGTGAAGCAGCAGCAGAAGAAGGACTCTCCTGGTCTGCAGCACCGAGGGGCAGCAGGACGCGCTCAGGCCAACCCTAAAGCAGAACGGCAAGCGAACAGAGATGCCCGGGGATTAAAGGCCAAAGACGATAAGGTCAGATGGCTAGTCGTGTGTTTCAGCTGACCAGTAAACAAATCGGGAAGTTTGTAAAAAAAAAAACATTTGTTTTTAATTATCAGGGTAAAAAAGTGGATGTCTCAGGGGATGGAGAACAGAAGAAGTTTGATGGTACTGGATATGACAGCGACTTGGTGGACTCACTAGAAAGAGACATAGTCTCCCGCAACCCTAACGTACACTGGTAGGGTGGCACGCACCGTTTCAATCATATCTTTGCACACGTTTTGCCACTGGGGCGATTGATTTTTATTTTTTTTTAACCTGTTCTGCTCTCTGGCTTTTTTTTTCTCTGATCCGTAGGGATGATATTGCTGATTTGGAAGATGCTAAGAAGCTTCTGAGAGAAGCCGTAGTGCTGCCTATGTGGATGCCTGACTTTTTCAAGGGGATTCGTCGACCGTGGAAGGTAGATCCGCCGCGCCTTGCTAAAACGGTCATACCGTACGGACTTTTTCACAGCTTTCAAGTCACAACTATAAACTTTAATTTCCTTTTTTGGGAAAAAAAAGAATATATAAAATAAGATAAAATGACAATTGTGGCCTACAGTGGTAATAGTTGCCCCGCTTTTCTAGAATATACTGTACTAATGAGCAACTAATAAAGTCAAGTGATAGCACATAGAGTCCACCTGTCTGTAATTTTATCTCAGCTACTTGCAAATCGCTTTGTTTGCTGCAAAAATACTGTTGCACGTCACCTTGAACAACGATCCCCACCGCAGAAGTTTCTGGTGGCCATATCCGGCTGTGGTGATATGCTTGTTTAGCAATAAACAGGGATGCTTGTCAGGGTTGATGGGGAAGATGGGCGGAGCTTAATCAGGGCGTCATGAAAGGAAACGTATAGATTGAAAAAGACTTGAGGCTGGGTAACCGGGCAGCAAGGAAAACGACAACAAACACACAGCCAGGCCTACAGTGTAGTACTGACGGATGAAAGCGTGTTTATTTAAAAAAAAAAAAAAGTCTGGACCTAAATCCAAAATCAAAGTCTGTGGCAAGACTTGGACATTGATGTTCACGCATCACATCTTAATGAGCGTGATCTATTTCACCAAGAGGAGTGGGCAGAAATGTTCCCCCTGCAGATGTGCAAAGCAGCTGCGGCGGCAGCTAGTTCTGCGAAGCATCGAGTCAACGGGACACGCTTTTCAGATTCGTCTTTGTAAAACATGTTTAGGTATCATTTACCTGCTACCCTTCCAAAACGTGCACTACTTTGTGTGCGTGTGGGTCTGCCGTGCTCGATCTGCGAAGATGAATGAGCGTGAATCCACCGGCCTGGCTGTGCGACGCACGAACGCCGTTCTAGATGCCGATAAATGTCAAGCATGTGTGAGACGAGTGCATTGCCACTGATCAGAATGGTTTGGTTTTTTAGGATATCTGTGCGCGTCGACTAAACCTTCTGCGCTTGAATGTTTTCCGCCGATTTATTGTGTCTACACAAATCTGTTCGACCCCCCCCCCCTCTTCCTCTCGTCATCTGTTATGTCGGCCTCTGTGTAGCTCCATCATGTGAGGCGCCTTCCCCTCAGGCACCGTTCTTATCCTTTTTCTACCCCATGCAAACAAAGCTAAGCGTTTCTCATTCAAAGCAAAGAAGTGCTTATTTCTCTCAGAAGGCTACAAAGACGGAGTAAAATATTATTATAGAAGAGAAGAAGGTTTCATCAGCTTCAACTTTCAGCCACATTGGTCCCTGGTAATTATAACTACCATACTTATGGTCTGATCACTTCCAAATGTACCGATGTGTTCTTCATTTATTGAGACTCTCGTGCGTACAAACAAAACGTGTGTTTAATCTAATCTGTACAGGTATACTAATAGATTTCAGAATCTATAGTATTTGTCAAAAGAAATAGTCAAAAATGAGCTATGCCATCTATAGTATAGATAGATGATGGCAAAGAGATTCCTTTGTTTTGTTTCACAGATCAAATGGTGAAAAAAAGGGAAGATTATTCAAATATCTTGACCACTGAGTGAGTCTCCATAACCGAAATATAGTTGCAACCTCAAATATGGGACCTCAGTTTTTAAAAGAGGGAGAGATCTGATCTGTGCCTTTTTAAAGAAGAAGGGACGACATTTGAACTGGTAACCGTGTCTGCTGCTGCAAGTCTACACGGCTCACATTTCAACCATTCTCTATACTAATACAGGCCTCACCAAACAAGAGAATAAAATTATTTGGTTACCACTGAAAAGCTCAAACAGGCAACGAGGGACTCTACTGTAGGAAGATGAGATCAGGGGAGAGATAATCATGTTTAATTTTGATTACTGTAAGGTGAGACACACAAGGCGGTGAGCTGCTCAGCATAAATCTCTAGGAATCTGAATAAATAAATAAATAAGTGTCTTCCTTGTTAGGTGTAAGCACCACCGGATGTGCAGCCATCCAGCTGGAATTGCAAGTCAGAGTCTCTCATGTTTTTCTTCTTCCACTATTTATTTTTATTTTTTTCCCCCTCAGGGTGTACTGATGGTCGGGCCGCCAGGCACAGGGAAGACCATGCTAGCCAAAGCTGTGGCCACAGAGTGTGGGACTACTTTCTTCAATGTGTCCTCCTCCACCCTCACCTCTAAATACAGGGGCGAGTCAGAGAAACTTGTCCGCCTGCTGTTTGAAATGGTGAGCGTTTCTGTAGAATATTGAAAATGCCCAGCCTGGCTCACTGCTCATTGGTCCTCTATGTAAAAAAAGCCCGTCTCATCTCTCTTTTTTTTTTTTTTTTCCCCTTAGGCCAGATTTTACGCTCCAACAACCATCTTCATAGATGAAATTGACTCCATCTGCGGCAGTAGAGGGAAGTCGGACGAACACGAGGCCAGCCGCCGCGTCAAGTCAGAACTTCTGATCCAGATGGACGGTTAGTGGACCAAAGGAAGAAGCAGGTGCCGTGTGTCGCCGCGGCTGATTTGAGCGGATCAGCCAAGAGAAAAATGAGGGTTAAAGTGTAAAAGCTGTCACTCGGTAGGGTTGATGCAGTAATTTCTGGTTGTTTTTGACATGTTTGGGATTAGAACTCCTTTGGTGCTGAATGAAAACTTTTCAAAAGTGTTTCTTTGGTTAATTGTAGCGCTGTGTGTTTTGCAGGCGTTGGCGGCGCCTTGGAGAACGACGACCCCTCTAAGATGGTGATGGTGCTCGCCGCCACAAACTTCCCCTGGGACATCGACGAGGCGCTGCGGCGGCGGCTGGAGAAGCGCATCTACATCGCGCTGCCCACAGGTGACCGCTCAAGCCATCTCCTTCCACGCACAATAAGGCGGACTGATTCATGACGCAGCCTTGCCGATCCACAGCTCTTAAAGCGTCGCCCTAATGTCTCATCCGTTTTGTCTGGTGCAGCTGTCGGCCGTGCGGAGCTTTTGAAGATCAACCTGAGGGAGGTGGAGCTGGCTCCTGATGTCAACCTGGAGCTCATAGCGGAAAAGATTGAGGGATACTCCGGAGCAGACATCACCAACGTCTGCAGGTTGGTGTGCGCTCAGACAAAAGGGTCAGATGCTGCTGCTGAATGTCAGTCGGTCACCTGCTCCTTTCTCATCCTTTTAAAACGGGGTTTAAAAATCGTTCACACAGTGTCTTGCAAAAGGATTCACTTCCTTCGAACGGGTCCAGAAATTAGATAAGAAGATCATTGCTGAAAGTTTTCACGTTGCCATAGAGCATGTAGGAGACACGGCAAACTTCTAGGGAAAGGGGCTGTGGTTGTATGAGATAAAAATTCACCTTTTTTTTTTTTTTTTTAAAAACACTGCATGTAGAAAAGCTAAATTTCCCTTTTCCCCTGAACACACAACACACTGCCATGAAACATGGAGGTGGCAGCATTGTGCTGTGGGGATGCAATGCAGTTATCAGCAATGACATTGCAAAAGGACAGAGTTAGTTTATTGAAGAGGAATGGGCAGAAATATCAGTCTTTACTTGTGGGGGCTAAATACAAAGACACCAAACAGTTTTCAGATATTTTTGTGAATAAATACTGTAAAAAGCGTCCACTGTACAATTATGCTCTTTTATGTTGACCTCCCACCTAAAATCCCAATAAAAATGTATTATTTGAATTACTCGTGCAAAGTGTGCATTGCGACTATTTATGCATCAGAACTCAGTAAATCGCATTAAGGATTTTTAAAAGGCTTTGAGTGACCCAGTCTTCATATCAAGGTGTGTAATAAAGGCTAAAAATGCCGAGCTCCAATCCAGAATCCTGCAACCACACCGTTCACTTCTGCCATAGAATACCGTCTTTTCAAATATATCAGGAAACACTCAAAAGTATGAGTATAAAGTTTTGATTTTCAGATTTCGTTGTCTGTTTTCAAGCATAGATCATAATTTAACTTCATACAGGGTTTGTAAAAGGTGTTAAACTGAATTTAATGAATACCTTTTTAAATGCCTGTTGCATAAATCTGAACGAGCAGCTGTAGGTATGTTCCTTTATGTGATTTTCACAGTATGGTAACCTTTAGTAAAATAGCAAAGCTTCACAGTAAGTATGAAAAATTAAAACAAAATGTTTAATAATCTAATTGCTCTCATTTAAACAGAAAAGCCCCAGTTAATTCTACTGCTGCTACAGTAAAACCTTGATTATTGCAGCTATTAGAATATCTATTAAACTGTTACATTGATTTTGATACATAGAGACAAACTTATTTCTTTTATCAGTTTTTTTGCCATTTGAGAATTTGCCAAATCCGTCTTTCTTGTAACCCTAAATGTCTTTTTCTCTTAGTGAGTGAAATGGTTCTGCAGCAGCTATTCGTGGTATTTTAGGAACAATCTCTGTTCATCTCTGACTCATCTCTTCAGTGACCTTGGATATGCATTTCATCTAGAAACGGCCTCTAGCCGTAGGCAGCGTTTTCCTCATACAATCGGCTCCATCTTATTTCTGAACGGTTAAACTATTAAAACCCAGCATTCCACACTGCAAGGTTACTGAGTGAGCAACCATCTGCTCCCCTGTGTCTGCTTTAGAGACGCGTCCATGATGGCCATGCGTCGTCGGATCCAAGGCCTGAGCCCCGAGGAGATTCGAGCGCTGTCTAAGGATGAGCTGCAGATGCCCGTGACCATGGAGGACTTCACTCTCACTCTGAAGAAGATCTCAAAATCTGTGTCCGCTGCCGACCTGGAGAAATACGAAGCCTGGATGGCCGAGTTCGGCTCGGTGTAGAGGATGGATGCGACGTCCCCGGGTTGGACCAGAGGGTTGAAAAGAACGTTTGCGTCTTTGAAGTGCGAAGGCTTTGAAGAGGAGGAGAACTCCGGCGTGTGAGCCGGTAAGCACATCAGGGGTGTTGGCGCTCACATCAGAAGGCCGGCATCTTTGACAGAGCATCAGGAAAACCTTGAGAAGCTCCACTTCTGCTCTTGTACATTTCTCTCCTTACGCTTTATAGACTTGTGACATCTTTCTCCTGGTTAACCTTATGTCTATAATATTAAGCTGAACATTTCTGACCCCATTCCTCAAAAGTAGGAACATCTATATTTGTTTTTGTTAAATATTCTATTTTAGCCTCTGATCCTGTGCAGCTCTCATTCAAAAGCAAAGAGGGTAAGTAAAATGCCGCAGAGCATCAGGCCTCAGTGCTGATGTCTGAAATTCCAATAAATCTAGAGTTGTTATCAAGCTGCTAACAATGTCATGCTAACAAAAACAGCAGAGTCATGTCACTTTAAGAGCAAAGGCAGCTGCTTGACATGACTTTTCCTGACAACTGATCAAACTGATCAAAATTATCACAAAGCCTCCAAAAGTGTTCCGCTTTGCATGAGAGATCTTCTACAAAGTAAAAAAATAAATAAATAGAAGAAATTTTATGCGTCATAATTTAACACTATTCTCAGACTAAAGTCACACATGCTGTTGGTAACTTAAGTCTGTTGTATTCTTAATAACTCTTAAAGAACTGGTACGTTTCCTGTATTTTTCAGCACTTTAAATGTGTTTTTAAGAAGTGAATGTGTCGACTACTGACTGAACGCTCATGGTTTAGCGATTTACGCGTTTGCTTTCTTGTGACTGACTGGTGTTTTTTGTACGTTTTTACATTCGTCTTCAGTTTTTAAATGACGTTTGGACCAACAAATGTGAGAAAAGCAAAAAGAATGTGTCTGCTGACGTGGTTTTGTTTTTTTCTCTACGAAATAAAATCTGTTCTTTGTTCTCAACTACAACATTGCCCGCTTCGGTTCATGAACTCAGATGAAGGCTCAAATCTTGTAAAGGCTATAGATAAGTTGAAGAAAGATGTATGACTGAACCAAAGCAGGGGATTTACACCCCTGCTGATCGTGGGTCACGTCATCTCTCGTTATGACAGAAGTGGACAAAAAAAGCTGTAGATGTATTGCTTTAAGACACCATGGCACACAATCTCAATACCAAGATTGAAATTTATTTCAACACCGATTAAAAAAAAAAAATACAGCAGACATCTCATTTATTTGCATTGTGGAAAATTGGGCTGAAGCACTAAATGTAAAGAGGCAACCTTTGTCTATTACTGTAACAAGGGACTACAACATTGCATTAAAGAAGTGAAAAGCAAATATTGGAGAGTGATCACAAAAAATATAGATATTTTGGAAAAAAACTAACTAGCTATTAGGAATTTGCTAGGGGTTTATGGGTAGGTACTGTGATAAATTGGTTTAGATCTTATTTGACAGACTGGGACTAATTTGTGTCATTCTGTATCAGAGCAAACAAAGATCAAATGTGGAGCACCTCAAGGCTCCATTCTCGGGCGGCTTTAATTCAATTTCTATATGATCTCATTAGTTCAGATTATGGAGTACTACAAAATCTACAATATGTATGCTCGTGATGTATAACTTTATATTTCTGTGTCAACACTTGACTACAGTGCACTACAGTCTGTCAAAAATATCCATGAGTTGATGGGACAGAAGTTCAACTCACAGCGAACGAGACGTTTGAAATGAGGGGTTTACATGTTATCCCTGAGTAAAGGTGGTTTAGGAGCGGATTAATGGTCCGTGATGCGAAGGACATGTTTCTAGAGACGCGATCGGCACAAACTGGGCAGACAAAGCGAAGCAAAACCTCGCTCCAATTTAAAAAGATGAACTTTTCTGTCTATTAAGGTCCTCAAAATGTCAAGTGGCCCAAAAGCTGGAAAAATCACCTGGATCGCCTTCGATGCGAACATACTTTTGGAAATCAGAACTCAGCTGAGCGCCATGAAGCTCCAGACCACGGAGCAAGCATAAAACTTTATCATGGGCTCAGCCCTGAACTTTAACAACCTAAATAAGTCAGAAGTCAGCTTACCACCACGATAAAACATTGCCAGCATAAAGAATTTCCTTTCCAAACAGAACCCAGAAAAGCTAGTGTATGCTTTTATTTTCAGTAGCTCATCATAGTATCTATGCAGGTCTCTGAAAGACTAAAGCAGGTCTCTGCAGCTCATTCAACATGGTACCACTGACCTGACTGTCACCAGGAAAACGGATCACACCGGTCCTTAAATTGCTGCACTGGCTTCCTGTTGGTCAAAGGACAGATTCTAGATTCTTGTTGTTCTGTAAGGGCCTGAACAGTGTGGGGCCAAACACAATAGAGAGCTGCTGGTCAGATGTGAACCAACCATGTAGACCCCTCAGGTCAGAGGAGTTCATAGGGCATCCCAGGAGCCATTTGCAGCCACGGGCATGAGTCAGATGAGTCAAATAGATAATGGAGCAGCAAGTGACGGGTCTGGGAGGCATGCAGGCCACTCGATCACCCAGACTCTTTCACTACTGAGTCATACTGTTGTAGCCTGATACCAGGCTGAATATTTAACCTCCGTTTAAGCTGAGCAGAGTGATATAAAGGAGGGAACTGGGCACATTTTGTTTTACTGCCAGTTTTTTGTCTGTGTTTCATCGGAATGGCAAAATATTCCGCCCATCCTCAAGACCTTCTACAGAAGCACCATAGAGAGCATTCTGACCAGCTGTCTCTCTGTGTGGTGTGGAGGCTGCAGTGCCTCCGACTGGAAGAATGTGAGGAGAGTGGTGAGGACAGTAGAAGGGATCATCAGGACTCCTCTTCCCTCCATCAAGGACATCTCATCACAGCAATGTGTGTCCCGAGCCCGTAACATCATCAGAGACCCCTCACACCCCCACCATGGACTGTTCTCCCTACTGCCTTCTGGGAAGAGGTTTCGCAGCTTCCGCTGCAGGTCCACCAGGTTCTGCAACAGCTTTTTCCCTGCTGCCATCAGACTGTTGAACTGCTAGTACTGCTAAAGCCATTTCAATTGTTTACACAAATCGCTGCTGCAACTTTATTCTGAAACTTGCTGCAATTAGCTGATTTCTTTCAAGCTGTATGCCAACGAAATTTTGTTATGTGCGCACTTTGTGCATACAGAATGACAATAAAGTTGTCTAAGTCTACTTTGTGCAGTGAAAACCTGATTTTTTTTTTTAAGTTCAACACTAGAAGTTCATGGTATACCTTTCCATGAGATTTTTTTTTTTTTTGTTTGTTCAAAACTCTGCAACGTAATTAGCCCAGTGACGTCAGGTCACATTGAGGTTTTGCATGTTAAACGGCAGCTTTTCATCAATTTGCCATGCAATATTCATTAAAATACTCACATCTAAACAAATCCAGACATCTATTGATTTGTTTTGTCTGATAACGTTAAGTGTGTTCATAGTTTATCTTTAGGGAGAGACAAAGAACAGAACTCCAATAAAACTCCAATACATTTGCATAATAAACAACATCAGATGCATGGTAAAATGAAAGAAAGGTGGCCTTTTTTTTTTGGTAACTGTTTCCAGTTTTTCTTTTGTATTACTGCACTATAAGCACTTTCAGCTCCATTAATTTTCTTTGCAGCTGCAATGATAAAAGGAAGGCACGGCATCCTGAAATTGGATTTTACTTATTTTGCACGCATCTACACTATTTAACTTTGTTTCACCCAAACTTTTCCTGCTTTGACTTCAGCTTTTTTTTTTCATAATTACATACAGTTTGTCCTAAAACTTCATGCAGATCCTGCATCCTTCCAACTGCTTTGAAATCGGCCCAGCCAAAGTACTGTCCCTACTCTGATAGGGAATCGTTGCAGGGAGCTCAAGATTAGGGTGATGGCAAGGAACCCTTCCAACCCCAAAGACTTAAAAACTCGAGATCATCACCAAAAATTGTCTAAACGTGCGGGCAAACGTGCAGACAACTGGTCAGAAATGTATAAAAAGAGTTTGATTTCTATAATGTCAGTAAAGACTTTTGGCATCAATTCTTGAGAAGGTTGTTTAGTAATAAAATGTGGAGTTCATGCTTTCTTTTTCAAAATTGGTGATTTTATCTGATCCCATCAATTACACTGAACTCCTTCAGCTGTTCTCTCAGACAAGTCGCCTCCAGGCTGGAAGTATTTCTAAATACAGAAACAAACAGACAACTTTCACTGTCCTCCAAGGTAATGATTTGCAACTATGTGCTACATTGGTAGCTGAAGGCCACGTGTTTTATATTTGAGTTTTTTTAATGTATTTTATTGCCGTGTTCTGTGATAACATAATGTTCTGTATTTTTATGACTGCCTTTTATACTTGCATCTCTTTGTTAGCATATGTCAAAATTTTGTCTTTCAGTGTGAAAAGCACGCACAGCCCCTTGACTTTTTTACTTAATTTTAATTTTATCACAACCACTAATTTCAGTCTATTTTGCTGGGATTTCTTGCAGTTGACTGACTGAAAGTGGTACATAATTGGAAAGAGGAAGGAAATGGTGCCTGTTTTTCAGAAACCTTTTCTAACTTAAAACTGTCTGAGTAAGCAAATTCTGGAACCTTTTGCTTTTTTGGGGTGGATTATCTATCTATCTATGTATCTATCTATCTATCTATCTATCTATCTATCTATCTATCTATCTATCTATCTATCTGTCTGTCTGTCTGTCTGTCTGTCTGTCTGTCTATCTGTCTTATTTTAGGTCTTAATCTTTATGCATGTGTTCATTTGGAGTTTCTTCTGAGTCTAAGGCTTCCCTTAACTTTGATCCATAATTTATTCTTTAAAAACAACTCATGTTGTTGTAGCTTTTTTTATCTGCCTTCAACAACAGGAGTTTGAGAGTAAATCTTGTATTTTGCAATACAGATTAATCTGACACTGCACTAATTGATATTTATAACCCTAGTGCAAGTTTAACCCACTTAGATTTCTTAAAATACATTTCCCTTGATGGCTTTTTTTACCCTCGATATACTTCCTCCTATACCACTATATTTTATCTCCATTTATTTTATTTATTTATTTTACACTTTGCAGGGAGTAGACAGTGCAAACTGTTTTGTTTATATTGTGTTTATGCAAAATGTGTTCACATTAATGCGCAATCCAAAGACAGGTTAAAAAAATAAAACAACTGTACTTCTATTCTGACGCTAAAGGCGTTTCGCTTCCCATCCAAGGAAGCTTTCTTGCTGGCGAGGCCTCTTTAGAGCTTGGATTCGCACGTAGATTCACCTGAAACTGATCGCCCCTAATGCGCAATCTGAGATATATACGTTTTATTTTTACATAACCCGTGCAAAAAAAAAAGAATAAACCATGAACCTTTTTCTAGCATAGAAGCCCTCTAGTGCGCATGTGGGGAGGGGGGTGTTTTCACTGAAGCCGAGGATCTATATGTCCCTCCGCCGCTCAGCAAACTCCAAGCTTCCTCAACAGCGAACGTCATTTATTTGTCTCCGCGGCATCTATCTGAGGAGAGCTGCTTGATTTAACGCCGTACACAGAAACCAAAGCGCAACCTGCAGGGGGACAGTGACGCCGTGCGGCCGCATCCGCGCACAGCGCAGCGCAGCGCGACCAGCCGCGGAGACGTGCCTGTTTTTTTCCGCTCCCCCCGTTATTATCGCCACAGCGGCTCGGTCTGACACACAGCTCCGCCATGGAGACCAAACCTGTCATCACCTGCCTTAAAACGCTCCTCATCGTCTACTCCTTCGTGTTCTGGGTACGTATCCTCTGATTTCTCGTTTTGCCGTTGCTTTTGTTTAACCCCCCTTTCCCCTGCAACAAACGTGGACACTTGCCGCTCCGCCGCCGCCTCCTCCTCCGCTGCTGCTGCTGTCCGTGTTTTTGTTGTGCGTGATGAAAGGCCGCTCGGTGCCAACAGCAGCAGCAGCAGCATCATCATCATCGACGGATCCGTGCTGTTGACTGACAAAACGTGACGGGCTGAGGCGAATGCGGACGCGCTTTTTGGCCTTTATTTCTAAACGCAGTCGCTCCTTATGTAACCGGAGGGGGGGTCTAAGGTTGCACATTTGCTGGCTGCTGGGCGTCAGTGCGCTTGTCTCGCATCTGAGCATCATGGTGGGAGAGAGGGAGGTGGAGGAGAGGGGGGGAGCATTACAGGAGAGCAGCATAAAAGGCCCTGGATGAGAGAGGCCTGTTTTCTGAACGCATCCTGTGCTTTGTAGGGTTTCTGCCATAGATGCTTAGGGGGGGCTTTATTTATTCAGCCTCAGCGCTGCTGGCCTGTAACCTACTTTCACTTTGAGTGGCATTTATATATATATATATATATATATATATATATATATATATATATATATATATATATATATATATAGAGAGAGAGAGAGAGAGAGAGAGAGAGAGATAGATAGATAGATAGATAGATAGATAGATAGATAGATAGATAGATAGATAAAAATGCCATGGCTGCACAACATGATGCTCTGTAGTACAAATACATTTAAATTATTAGGATGCTTGAACAAAAACAGGAGATTTGTTGAACCAATGCAGTAACAGTATTGTGCTAGTTGTAAATTGTAATAAAAAGCATCCCACCCCCCACCCTTTTTTTTCCCCGATTAAAGTGACAACGAAAAGGTTCTGAAATCCCTTTGAGTACATATAGTCGACCTGGGAGTAAAGATGGAAGCGCTTTGTCTGCCTGACTGTTGTGCAGCTAATGTCCCAGCGTCTGATGGAGAAAGAGTTGAGCCAGAAAAGGAGCTGGGCTCTGGGGACCCGCTGCACGATTTTCCCACTCCTCACAGATTCCTGCAGAGCCTTGGAGTTCAAACGAACGGGAGGTTTCAGCAGATTTTAGCGTCGCCGGCCAGAAGGCCGGTAGATCACGCGCTCCACGGCTGCACCTGTTGAGGGATCACGGAGTGCACAGCACTGATCAATCCAGCTAAACATTGCAAGCTCTTCTAGAAGCTCTTGCATGGTCCACCGTTTAAAGGACAGACATAGCAGCTGACGTCGGTAGCAGAAGATATTCCCAGAAATCAAGCAGGCTTCTTTTTTTTGTTTCTTTTCTGCTCCCACCTAAAATCAAGTATGACTTAAAATATTTGATTAAATTTTTTATTATTAGATTTGGATAGCCTGTTCATTGTTCTTTTTGTAAATGCTCACCGTGGAGCATTTATTGTTTTCATGTGAGGTTGTTGTTGGGATTTAAAAGGACTTTCCATGATGTCTTTATTCTAAAATTGTTCTACTTCTACCTTTAAAAGGACAACACTGTTGTCTTTGGACCGGAAAAAACAATTAGAATCCACAATAAATAACTTAATTTTAAACCAGAAAATCTTTTATCTGTAGATGTTGATTCTTTAAGATGCAATCCCAACTAATTCACTGGAAAAATTACTCATTTTTACTTTATGAATTGCTAAAACCTTTACATTTTTAAGAGCATTTTCAGCTTTCTGTTCCAACTGTACCTAATTCTAATAACAGAGTATTTCCTCTGTTGTGCATATTTTATTTTCTTATCATTTTTATCACTAGTTTCAAATAAATAAATTAAATTAAATTAAAAAAACGCCCGTAGCCTTTGTTGCATCCCAGCCTCTACTTTCCATTGGCTGTTGGCAACATTCCTCTCCCTGCCGACTGTTTCCAACTACTGCGCAGTGATGCAGTGTTTCCCTCACAGAGAACTATGGGTAAATAATGGAGCTCTTCAGAGCTTAGATTAGAGCTGCTGCTTTTTAACATCAAAAGGAGTCAGCTTTGGTGCTTTAGGGCATCTGATCAGGATGTTTGCTCTCTTTCGAGGTTTTACAAGCACGTCCCACTGAAAAGGAAACCCTGGATCAAACCCAGGACTGTCCGTAGGGACAGCATGTCCTTTTTTTTACCCTGGTAGCACCGTGGGATCCCTCCGAACGAGCTGAAGAGTGTCACTTGGTAGATGGTTGCCGGGGTTTCCTGCTCCTGAACGGGTTACCCCCCCCCCCCCCCCCCCCAACCCGGTCCCATTCTCGAGTGCAATACAAAGAATATCTATAGAGCCTGCTGGTTTAAAGGACAAATAACATATTAAAGTCATAGAAATCAAGGAGTAATCAAGTGTAAAACAGAAATAATTAACAGTAAAACTTTTTTTTATTCTTCTAAAACAGGTAATACATTCTGAAAACACACCTTTTGGCAGCAAAAAAAAAAAAAAAAAAAAGGTTTTTGCAGCCAGATGTCTTAAAACAGGAAGTGAGTACCATATATAGGAGATGACGTCATAGAAATATGCAGTTTCTGATGGGGTATCATTGAATAGAAGAGGGGGATATGTCAAATGGCTGCACAGAAAAAGGATAGAGTGAGTAAAACACTGAAGAGCTAGGACAGGTACTCAGAGCAGGGGGTAAACAGCCAGACCACTGAGACGACTGCAGTTGCTGCTAATGAGATGAGAAGTTGAAGTACTTACCAATTTTACTCCATACGTATGCTTTATCAATTAAAAAAACATCTCCTGTTGTCCACAAATCTATTTAAATCATTAAATCTTGTTCAGTTTAAGGACTTAGCCTCATCAGCAACTTATTTTTTTTCTCTGCGTCTGAGCTAAGTGAAAAGAGAATTTTTGCCGGTAGCTGCAGTTTGTGTAAAATTGCTTTTACTTGCCCTTCAATACATCACAGATTTGCAGACAGCTAGGGATGTGCACAAATGCCACGTGACTTGTAAACATAAAGAGGAGCCCTCTGGTGACAACGTCGGTGAGATCTAAATGCTGACGTGTGCTTGTGTACACCAGAGTATCAGCTCTGGTCAGAACCAGTTCTGACTAATTTCTGCTGGAATTTTAATGTCTCTAATGACTGTTTCTCTGCCATTTGCGTGGTGAACGACAGGCAGTGAGGTACCGGTTTGCTTTCTCCTCCTCGGTGGATATATCACCACATAAATGTTCCCTTCTATAAACTCAAATGGGAGCGTGAGACTTTGTTTTCACTGCGTTCTTCTTGCACGGACGTCTTGTTATGCATCGGCACCCGAGTTAGTTGTTCCAAATACAACATATTGAGCCTTATTAGTTAGTTCAGGCTGATGCGTGATCCATAGATTTATTCCAGTGGTTTCATCCTTAAAAAAAAATATTCAAGCCAAATCCAATAATGCAAAAACATTTAGTATTTTTGTTGTTGTTTTATTTATGATTTTATTTCTAAAGATATATTTAAATTTTTATTCTTTACCGTTTTCAACGGGTTAATGTCAAACAGGGATGCTTATTAGCAGCTGACCGCACCGACGGCTGGAGGCGGGGCTAAAGCCACCCCCCAGAAGATATTCACCACCTTCTGGCTATACTGGGTCTGGAAAACCAACAGGAGTGGAGTAGAGAAGCGCTGGGGGCGGGGCAAGAAGAGTCAGGCGGGGCGAAAACGGCCAATGGAAAAGCGGCACAAGTAATACAGCAGCTGCAGTTTCCCTATTGGCTGTTCTTGATGCTCCAGGACCGTGTTGCATTACAATCATTACTGTCCAAAAATATTTGCCACCCAGTTTTAACAAACCAACCATGTAAAGGCCATTTCCATAAGCAATTAGGAGACGGCTGAACCAAAACTCGGTGAAAATCGCATAAATCCGTGGCAGACGGAGTTGGGCTGCTTAGTACATCAATCAAACTGCTCCGGTTTTCAACAGCAGTTTGAAAACCCATAAAATATTTACAGAGTTTGCTTGTTTTTCAGAATGAAATTGAGCCAAATGGGAAAAATTAAGCGTTAGGATTTGGGAGGTTCTGGTGCCTGGTAGATGTTTAGAGTAGCATGGTAACGCTTTGAGACGACAGAGAGGAAAGCGTGCTCCTGATTTATCTGCAACCGTCTAGCTATCCTGCTGTTCTACTGCAGGGGAAACCAAGCATAAGACACACCCTGCGGTATAATGCAAACCAGTACGGCACTATGGCATCTTTTATTTTCCCTGCATCTTGAGTCATTACATCTGGACCATGTTCATAAATAGAGTTTTTGCTATCATACAAAACTTTACCATTCATGATGAGTCAGGCTCAAACTTTTTCTTCTAAATGCTGACAAATACATAAGGAATTTATACATTTAGAAAGCTCTGAAATAATCTGCAATTCCTAACTTTAAAAAAAATGATTGTCGATGTCAAACCTTGAATTTAGATCCTTTCTTTTATTCACGGGAATGGCTAAATATTTGAAATGGTGGAATATGGAAACGACCTCAGTCATGAGAGAGTTATTTTGGCCGCGGGGATATATTACTGTCCTATTTGGGATTTAGCCAAGTCTTTCATATTTTCTAAACCAGTTTTATGTAACACAAAACAAGTGGAAACCATTTATTGTTGACTTTGTAGAGTAACATATCTCTCCCGTTACCCTAAGTTTGCCTCTGATTGGCTGATTTGTCCCTTGTGTTAACTCCTCCACCAGAAGAACACGCTGCCAACACGAGTTTATGCTGCGGCCAATTTATCTCGGAGTTTGAGAGTAACGAGTCGCAGATTAGATCGCCTCCTCTTTTTTCCCCGTTCCAGTTTCTCTCTTGTCCGACGGTAAGTAACAACATGGACGCTTAAACAAAAGCCATTATTAAATGTACAAAGACGTTTACACATTGTGTTGCAAAATCTTTCACTTTATTTAAGCCATGCTGAACTGTTCAACTGAACACGAAACATAAAACAACAATAGGTGGCGATCTTTCATTGCTCGTTAAGCCACTATGGCCACTTTTGTTAAGACAAAAAACACTGTTCTACACGTTATTTTGAGGATGTAAGCAGCGCCGAAACGTCCCGTCTTATGAACACTGAAAAGTAGTACCTGTACAACTAAATGTTACATAAATAAAAGAAAACTGCTAAAAACAGTCGGAAGTTGCACTCAATGTTGTTGCAGGTCTGGTCCTGTGGCACCGACTTTCTGGGTCGTAATTTTGAGTTTAGAGGCCGTTCCAGTAGAAATTTTCGATTTGGAGGTTGGAAACTCTAAATGAAACTCACCGTTATTCCAGAGTCTTAGAAAAAGTCTTTTGAAAACCCTTTTACTCAATCTAGAAGGTTCTCCTAGGTCAAAGTGGGCTGATCAACCTTTCAAGTTCCCCTTGCATTAAATGTCTTTTTGTTTAAAGGTTTATTCACATTGTTGTCTAAGGTTTGTCTATTTTGGCGTTAGGTTCCTACAAGGTATTGTTAAGTTGTTGGTTTTTTTTCTCTGCAACTTGCAATTTTGCCTTCATATCTAAACCCAGGACCATAAGTGATCGAGGATTGGAAACACTTAGCTGGCCAAATGAGCGGCACCATAACCGGGAGCCCGCCTGCTCCAGACGGACCTCCCATGCGTTTCAAACAGCTGTTGGAGAAAAAAGTTTTAAAGTTCCAAGATAATGAACCGAAAAATAACCTGCCAGCGATCACACCCGAATCCATCCGGCACAAGGAGGAAGTACCTATTTGGGTCTAAAATGGGCTGATGCTTTCATTACTCTTGAGTCCGACTGTACCCACACCAGTACGTGATTCCCTTCTGTCTGCCTCTTTGGCTAAGAGACACATCCAGACACAGAGGACAGCACTGCTTCTGTTGGGCCATGATAGGTTTTGTTCTGCACCTTGGATTAGGCACCAAGCGAAACCCTTGGTCATGAACACAAACGTCCAGGACACGAAAAACCTGTGGTCAATAATTCATCACTCCGTTTCCCACGCGCTCTCTGTAAAGCCCACGCAGTCTAACGTCAATGAATGCGTTTTGCCAGATCTGATTAGGGTTTAAATGTTACAGGAATGCTAATTACAACATTCAAGTCAAACAGGTCCTGCAGCACTGAGGGACAGAGCATGAACATGGACCTCTGTCACAGACGCGACCTTTTTATATTTAGTCTGGATTGGGTGGTCTGTAGGCACTCTCTAGCATCTGAAGCCTCAGGTTTCAGGCAGCCGGGGGGATCGGTGGGGGGGGGGGGGGTCTCGGCAAGCCCCCGGAGGGCTGAAGATCTGGTCGAAATAGGAGAGACGTCCAGGCTTCACTGCCTTGAAGCTTGCCGAGGCTAAAAAGAAGTCTCAAGTGAAGAAGTGTCACCGTTCTTTAAATACACCCGGGGGGACAGGAGGCGCGCGAATGCCGAGCAGGTGTTGGAGTCTGCTCCTCGTCCTGTGGGAGCATATTTCGCCGTCGCACCTTCTGTTTCTTTATTAGGCTCAGGACGATGCGAATGGAAAGGGAAAGAGAGGGAGGGGGGGTGACCTGTTTTAAACTCTGTGGCGTAACCATGGTGGTCGGCGTTGAATTTCAAACAAAACGTGTTGGTGGGTGGGTGGGTGGGGGGGGGGGGGGTGTCGAGAGGGGACAAGGGGCTGTGGGGCTCAAAAAGGGGGAAGAAGGAGCATATTGGGGTGCTTGGAATTCAGCCCCCCCCCCCCCCCCTCCTCCTCACAACCAACACTCGGCAGACTTGAAACCCTCAGTGCTGTTGAGAGTTAAGCTCAAGCAGTGACACCAAACTGTTTGTTTGTATGTAGCAGCCGCTGTTTGGAGGACAGGATCATTACGCCATGATTAGAGACCCGAAGGGAATCCTGACTGACATGGCAGAGAGCGCTGACCTGTTACAATCACTGTTGATAGAAATAATAATAATTCTACTTGCAAGTTAAATCGTCGACCTGAAGTCCTTTAGTTTATGGGGGGGGGGGGCATCTGCAGCTGAGTGGAGTGGATGACGTACTTAAAAGCGCATTAGATACTTGCTTTTGTTTGGAGGTTCGGTCATTTATTTCTGAGAATAATAATAGGCTATTATCTTTTGAATGTTAGATTAGAATGAAATGTTTGCAGTAATGAGAAAAAAAGCAACATCCAAATGGGCAGATTTAAAAAGATAATTATTAACAAATTCAAAACATGTAAGCTTATTTTAAGTGCAGCACTGGCCGTTTTATGCTGCTGCTTTGCGACCCATTTTTATATATAAAAAACGCAAACACTGAATTCAAACTCAATCCTTTATATAACTAACTTTTTACCAAAACTGCAAGTTTTTAAAAAATTAGAAAGAACCCATGCTCTGTAAACTCTTAGAAGGGGGCAGAGCTTGGAGGGGTGGAGCTTTCAGGGGTCTGCGTTTGTGATTGGTTGGGAGGATATAATGAGTGTAATATTAACCTACATGATAGGCTAGAATGCAAAAGGAAGGAAAACAATTTATCTATTTGACTTTTTATTGACCCTTTTTTTTCTACCATCGATATACATCTATCGATCGATATATATATATATATATATCGTTATTGAATTATCGTCCAGCCCTAATTATTGTCAGGCGCTTACCAGATGGCTACAAATAACATGCAGTATATCTGGCCATGTATGTACAATGCCTCGCAAACTGTTTCACTAGTTCTTGTGGTGCAAACACTAAATTGACTGTTTTCATCGGGGTTTTCTGTGATTGATCAACGCAGCAGACAGTTGTAGAGTGGAGCAAAAAAGGAGACTTGGTGGTAGCTGTTTAAAGAAAAATTAAAGTCTGAAAATTGTTCTGAGAATTCAGATGTCTTTTCCATATGTAGTAGAACCGGGGTCCATGTACAATTACAGCTCCAGGTCTTTTGGGGTATGTTTCTACCATCTTTACACATCTAGACTGAACTTTTTGCTAAATAAGTGGAGAGATGAGGCAGAGGGTCTGTAGACATGTTTTTCCTAGTCTAGCCATAGGTGTTGAATTAGATCTGAAGGTTAATTTTGGACTTTGTTGAAGTGATGTTCTACAGTAGTGTCAGTAGTAGTTCCCTGACCTGTTGGAGAAAGATTTCATGCAACAGGAGTTTGTTGAAAAATGAGGTACGTCCTTCCAGGTGGCGGAGGATAACAGGCCAGTCAGACGTGCAGCGTATCAATGTAACGCATCAGCCGATTTAACCCATCAGCCAACGTCATGTAGAACAATTTTATTCGGAGGTGTTTTAAATTGCCAAAGTCAGCGTACGTCTTTCTAGCTGTTAGCTAGCCACTCACAGGGCTTATTTTACTTTTTTCTCAAGGACTCACAGTGATTTGGCATCTTTCTACCAGAAGTAACGGCATTACTCATTATAACAGCCACAGAACTTACTTTTTTTTTTTTAAGGCAGGAATTTGACTGGGCCAATTGAGACCCCTTGATCTGACCCGTTGTAAGTCTGGCAGTGTGTTTCTAGGTTTCCTGCTGGAAGGTGAACCCCCGCCCCAGTCTCAGTCAAGTTCTTTGTGTTTGCCATTTAAGCCCACGTTTTACATCTGTATACGTTTGCTGTGTCCCGCTACATTTAGGCCCTACTTGTGAAGCAAACCATGCGGGGCCTGCTTGGTTTGTGAAAAGCTTTAAACAGGACTTATCATGTCTTCATGAGTCCATCACTGATGGACTCATGTCCCGTCAACTGATTCTTCCATCTCCTCATTTGCTTGTGGGCGTTTTTTCCCCCCTCATCATTTGAGCATCTTGCTCCCCAAATATATGAATGACCACAAAGATGCAAACATAAAGGCACCCTCTAAAATTGTTTGGTTTATTTGTGACAACGAGGAAAAAATGTCCTTGAATATAGACATTTTTATTGTGGTTGTGTAATACGAAGCTCCAGCCTTCAGTTTGAGAGCAGAAATAAAAATCTCAGCCGCGTGTGACGACATCCTGTGTGGGCTTTCTCGCCCCAGCATCCAACTGCCCACAACTTGTCAATATAATGCCCATTTTTCGCAGCTTTAGCTTCCTTAACAAATATCCCTTCATGTGAATAATCCAAACACGCACAGCGTTGAAACTGAAAGGTAATACGTTTTAATTAAGCAACACTGGTGTTATAGTAACACCAGCAGATTTACTGAATGTGTTTTGGCTTCTGAACCGTTTGAAGGAAACAATAAAATGTTGACCACGTGAAGTATGGCTTTTTAAAGTACTTTTGCCCTTTTTTTAGGAAAACGTGTTAACCACAGCAACACTGAGGCATGATTATGGCTCTCTTTTTCCTCCATACCCGTTATGCAATCTTATATTAGTATCTGCCTTGCATTAAAACACTTTATTAAGGTCTTTTACTGTGGAGCGGTACCAGATAGTCCCTGAAATAGTCCCTACATACATACATACATGCATTCATGCATTCATGCATACATGCATGCATACATACATGCATTCATACATACATGCATTCATGCATACATGCATACATACATACATACATACATACATATACATACATGCATACATGCATGCATGCATGCATGCATACATACATGCACGCATGCATCAATCCATATACATACATACATACATACATACATACATACATACATACATACATACATACATACATACATACATACATACGAAGAAACAGACTTTTTCAGGTCTTACTGCAAAGCTTCAATTGAGTTTACTTTGACTAGGCCATTCAAATACATGGAAATGCTTTGACCTAAACCGTTCTGCTGGAATTAGTGGCGTGCTTTCCAACCTCCAACATGCTTCCCTCCAGGATTGCCCTTCATTTAAACCCATCTTCCCGTGAACTCTGACCAAATTCCCCGTCCCTGCTGAAGAAAAGCATCCCCACATGATGATACTGCCGCCACAGGGATTTCTATTAGTTTTCGTCCACGTTTTGCGTGTAAGACAAAAACGGCTGTTCTCAGAAGCGACTTCTTCCACATGTTTATTGTTCCCAGCAAAATCTAAAGCAGCTCATTTTGAAGAAAGCCAGCTGAAGCTACATACAGAGCGATGGGGGTGGGGGGGAGCCACAGGGCATGAAATAATTCTGTGCCTTTTCATCTCCTGATGGCCCTTTTTCAGATGGAAAGGGACAGAAAGGAGAAGGGAAGACGGTGTAGTCCTCATGTAATTTTTAAAGGTGCAGAGTAGATGAGCATAGAGTGGTCCTTTTGTCATTAGAAGGCCTCACAACTGGATGCTGAGCAGCCTCCTCTCTAGCAGACAATGCGAGCAGGATGAGGCGGACCTCGCCAGAGTCGGATCATCCACAGCCGTTCAACCCCCCCCACTCTTGTTTCCAGCGCCAGCGAGACAAACCCAGCTGAGACACACGCTGCTTCATCTGCCTCGAACAACGCGCCCTTTTATCCGCCGCATTCATTTGAAATGCTAAAAGAGGCGCAACAGGAGGAAGCGTCTCGCCTCGGATCAAAGAGCCCCTTTGATTTGATGTTCTCATTCGTGAGTGTAGGCATATTCACCGAGCAGGTGATTGGCACCTCGTACTCCTGGTGATTTTTTATTTTTTTTGTCTCCTATCTTCCGGCTCCTCCTCCTACCATAATTGCTCTCCTTTTTGTTCCACCTTGATCCCCGTTTCTTCATCTTTCCCTCTCTGCACGGTGCGAAAAGCACAACTGTCGAAATAAGTGCAGAGATTAAGGCCTCCTTTCTGCTTTTCATTCTGCTCCCTGTGCCGTCTCTCTTTCATCCGTTTAGATAACAGGAGCCATCCTGCTGGCAGTGGGAGTCTGGGGGAAGTTGATGCTGGGCCCTTACATCTCCCTGATAGCCGACAACTCGACCAACGCCCCCTATGTCCTCATCGGCACCGGGACTGTCATCATCGTCTTTGGCCTGTTTGGATGCTTTGCCACCTGCAGAGGAAGCCCATGGATGCTGAAGCTGGTAAGAACCTTTTTTTTTGTGTGAGAAGTGCTGCAGATGCTGACTGACTAACCCCAGGTCACATGATCCAAGTAATCATGGCTTACCTCTGTCTTGCACGAGGATGTGAGTTCTTCAGTAGGCGCTTGAGTGTGTTTGAGTGCGTGTGCGCACCGAAAGGCAAATGATATTCGGTTGAAGGTCTTCATAAAATCAATGCAAATCTGCTGCTTTCTTTCCTCTCTCTGTAGTACGCCATGTTTCTCTCACTGGTCTTCCTGGCTGAGCTCGTGGCGGGGATCTCAGGATTCGTGTTTCGTCACGAGGTCAGAGTTACTTCTCCGCGGCTTTGTGCACAAACCTTGCGCAAGTCTGTGTCAATGTATCGCATTAAGTGTGTGTATGTGTGTATGTGTGTGTGTGTGTGTGCTGTTGCATACTGTAGATAAAGGGAACCTTTCGGAGGACCTACACTGATGCAGTCCTGAACTACAATGCTGAGGACGAGGCGAGCCGTGCTGTGGACAACCTGCAGCACAGGGTGAGTGACAACGTAAAGCCGAGCTACAGACTCATTAAAGGAAACTGTCCACAATTTAAAAGGTTGGTTACTTCTAATGAAGTGCTGCACTGGCTGCCACCTGACCACACACATATGTGCACACTGCAAAAACAGAACTAAAAATAAGTCAAATTTTCTTGAAATGAGTGTGTTTGTCCTTGATGATCTGCCAATGGAATGAGTATTTTGACCCCTGAAATAAGATATTTAGACATTCTGCACTCTAAATAAGATGATGGAGATGAGTTGTTCTTATTTTAAGTGCAAAAATCTCATTCCATTGGCAAATCATCTTATTTACGTGCTCAAATCAAGGACAAATACATTAATTTCAAGAAAATTTGACTTATTTTTAGTTTTGGTTTTGCAGTGCAGCATGGCAGACCAGCATGCAATAAACTCCAATTCTTTGAAAACTCTTAATAAGGGTGCAGAGTGGGACTCTCTGCAACTCAGAGTCAGGTTTTGCTTAAGTAAAAAAAAAACAAATCAAAGATTTCAGGCTTGACGTGGAATTACGCTCTAAAGATTCAAGTCTCAGACGTTGACTCATGTCGTACTTCAGTCGCAAAAGATTTTAGACTTGACTTAGAACTACCCTCTGAAGATTGAAAGTCACGTATTCAGTTCTCAGACTTAGGCCCGACTAGCTTTTAAGTTGCACAAAGACTTCAGATGTCATTTCTGATTCTGCTCTAAAGACTCCAGGCTCAACCTGGACTCAAGGTCTCAGACTTGTTCCTGAGGCTGGTCCTCAGTGTCCTGTACGTTGCACATACAAAGATTCGAGTCTTGACTCAGACTGATGCTCTAAAGACTTATGTTTCAACATGAAGCCCAGGTTCTCGAGTCCTCAGCAACCTTTCACCCTTACAATCAGGGGTGAAAGTACGCCAGAGAGCTCAGATTATTTTAATAAATGATTAATGTGTTCCTCTTTGAGTCACCGTAGTGTGTTCCAAGGGACTGGTCATGGTATCAGTGCTTGCAGTATGTATGGCTTTCTGCAATGTTTGACCGTACGCTCATGTTACAGTAATGCTCACTGCTGCTTCTAAATTAGTTTTTTTTTTTTTAATGCTAGCACAGAGCAAGCAGATTGCAGCCCTGGTATGATCAGTGGCTATTGTCCTCCTGTTTAAGGGTGCGTTTGATTTATTAACCAAGGCAGTTTGCAGACCCTGATTCAAAAACAACAACCTGTTCATGCCTCAAATTAAACATCTGATTCTGTCATTTCTAAGCTAAATAAACTCAGCTGACCTGTGAAAAACTGACCAATTACAAAAACACTTCTGGCTGTGTTTCAAATAAAAGCTACATCTGTTAAACTTATTCAGAAATCTATTATTTGCCCTCATTAAGTCACTACATTACGCCTCATTGTTTCATTTGTTTTTAGTTTTTTAGCATAACTTCGTACATGTGTACTGCTAAGACTTGACGGCAGAGCTTTTAAATAGAGATTTAGCACAATTAATACTGAGAAGGATCGCTTTTAGACCTGGAATTTCTAGTTGTAATTTGGAAAACGACATAAAACTTTGATTTGATTTATTTTTATTCAATATTTATTTGACCTGGAAGTCAAATAGTACTATTTGAATCATCAATAGCTTGATTGCTAGAGAACCAATAGATTAAATAACCGTGTAATCTGCATAAAAATGCGATTAGACCTTGTGAAGTCTAGTCTCAACACTATTAAAGAAATGGTGAATATGATAGGCACCAAAATTGAACCTTGGGGGACCCTTTATTAAATCAGATTTTAGACATCAGCAAGGACACCCTGAGTTCTGACTAAGAAATCATTTCCAAACCATTGATAGTATTGTGCTGAGATTTACATATTTTTTAGGTACCGAGAGTTTGGATATGAGTCTAGAGTTGCATAGTTGTACAAGTCCTAAACAATGTTTTTCTCCTCATATCATGCATACAAATGTTAAAATAATGTGTCCATTAATAGCTTCTACAACATTCCTACATCGATTAGGGCACAGGGGTTCATGTGGATTGTGTTCAAGCTAGATGTCACTTAGTGGGTCTTATCTGGGTATCTTACGGACATTAAGAAAATTAGTTGAAATATTACAATAAATCTGAGGCCCATTAGGGTTCCAGACCTATTTAAGCAATTATCCTATCATATAACACTCGAACCGTCTCATTTCTGGCCTTTATTTCCAACCAGTTTCTCCTCATATGGGCTCCATGGCTCAATGCAGTCTGGGTATATGTGTGTGCTACTGGTATAATGAAACGTGAAGGGCCACAAGTGTAAATTAACAGTTTATGCCTGCAATTTTTACTACGTTTTGTGCATGCTGCAGCCATCTTGAGGGGCTTTCATTCGATTTTTTTCCCCCCAACTTTTGAGCACAGAAACCAACGCACCAAGACACCAACCTAATTACAGCCATACCTCTTTTTATCTTAACGTTACAGAAACTACCAAAATCCTTAGTCCCTTTAGAATCAAAGTGTGGTTTGTCCATTCAGGGCTTCTGTAGAAACATGGACGTCAAAGGAATAAATCCGGATATACAAAAGGTTCCATTGAAAGTAGCGCAGACTCGGCTAAATTCTATTTATTAACTAGGATTTTGTAAATCCTAGTTAATAAATAGATAGGCAGAGTAACATGACTTGGCTTAGTTCTAAGGATCTAAGTGTTCTTGTGTTTGTTTTTGGCTTTTTAGCTGCGTTGCTGTGGAGTTTATAACTACACCAGCTGGTTTGCCAGCGTGTATTACCCCTCCAATGGTATCCCTCCCAGCTGCTGCTTTAACTCCTCTGATTGTAACCCAGACGATCTCCGCAATGCAACTGTGGCCCCAAGCAAGGTCTACCACCAGGTAGGTTTTAATAGCTCCACTTTTTTTTCCTGCTTGTCCACATTAAACGAACCTCATCACTTTATTAGGTGACCTCTTATCGAACCCCTGGCTTCTCGGCACATCAACAGCTGCCTCAGAAACGATCCCATGTCTTGCTTTAATTAGCACGTATAACGTGTCCCTGTTTCCTCTGCTGACCAGAGGTGGATAGAGTAGCCAGAAATTGTACTCAAGTAAGCGTAGCACTACTTCAGCATGTTTTTACTCATGTAAAAGTAAAACGTTGTCAGCCAAGAAAGTACTTGAGTAAAAGAATATTCAGTAAGAAGGCTACTCGAGTACTGAGTAACTACGCATAACAGCTGATTATTTTGTATTTAAAAATTATGTAATTGGACAGACAAAAATATAAGGTTACATGCAAATTCTGGTATTTTAAAGACAAAAGATATAGTAAAGACAAAAGAAACACTTTTCTAAATCATTTTCAAACTTGAAAGCAATATTTACAGCAGATAATGTATATACAGTATGTTAGAACAGTGAAAAGTACTTCCGGTGACAACATCTATTGTTTACTGTACGTTCATTTGACCTCCAAATGGCTCAATGAGCTCAGCAGATAGAAAAGAACATTAAAATAACAAAGCTTGTGTACAAATAAGAAGTCTCACTTTAAGATAAACTCTGGGTTTTTGTCTCTCTGGTGCATTTTTGGTTAAAACAAGTATGTTCTTTATTCACAAAGTTACTCACAGCAGGTAGAGCAGCCAGACATTTTACTCAAGTAAGAGTAGCAATACCTGAGTAATAATATTACTAAAGTAAAAGTAAAAAAGTACAGTGCAGTAAAACTACTGACACGCCCCCTTTTTGTTTCAGGGCTGCTTTGAGCTGGTCACTTCGTTCATGGAAACCAACATGGCCATTATCGCAGGAGTGACGTTTGGGATCGCCTTCTCGCAGGTACGGGTTAAAGAAAAGTCTGTTTCATAATGGTTTGTTCACATTTCTGATGGGAGCAGATTGTTAAAGCTCTGTCTGCCTGTCTGTGCGTGTTTGTGTGTGTGTGTGTGTGTGGTTGTGCATTTCAGCTGATTGGCATGTTGCTGGCCTGCTGCCTGTCCAGGATCATCACAGCCAATCAGTATGAGATGGTCTAGCTAATGTGAAGTGGCAGGTGAGGTAAACACAAATCTATACAAAAAAAAGTTTTTTTTTTTTTTTTTTAAATCATTCCACCACTAAAACGTTCTTTATCTTACCAGGGAGATGGAGAGAAGAAGAGACAAAGCGTCTTGCCACGAGACTGAAGTAAATTCCCCAAACTCCCATCACACGTCTGAATCGGAAGTTGCCTCCGCCCGTCTCTCTGCCTGTGATCTCAGTGTAATATCTTAATGTAACTTATTGTAAAGCACCATTCCTCGACTCGCTGCGGTTTGCATCAAAGCTTTCTGTACCACGCACCACATCGATGCTTGACGTAGAAGTTGCTCGTTTGGGGTCATCTCTGATCGGTGCAGCCCACAGCAGGCAGGGGGAGCAGAGCGGACAGCCTCAGAAGGGCATTACTTAAAAACCTGAAAGTAACCCTTCCATTGATAGCTTTAGTTTTCCATTTGTTATTGCTCATCACTGTGTATTCCTAGGGTTGTAGTCTTTTCTTACTTGATTATGTGCACTAAGGAGGAGAGTTTGGGCTGATAAAGGTGGGGAAAGGGAGAACTGCTTTGGAGTATTTTTAACCATGATATTAAAACATATATATTTTTTTGCCCATAATATAAACATTAGGAAAGCCTAATAAGTTAATGAATTTGATTTATTCATTTAAAATTCCCACTGTGAAAAAAAGGCATTTTTAGCCTTTGTATAGGTGAAAACTGCTATTTGCATGTACAAATGAATTAATCAGTGTTTTAGGAGCTGGCCACAACATCTTTCTCTAAATTAGACTTAAGCTGTTGAACCTGCATTTAGTCATACCAGAGTTTTATAAAGTTACAATATCCAGACTTGTAACTATGGTTTGAAGTCTTTTTAATGAGACGCCAGAGAAAACGCGGCAGTGACCAGAGTCCTTTCCGGTAAGCATTAACATGGCTGATTCAGATAAAAGTAGACCGTGCTGACAATTTGCACCTGGCATTAAAGTCCATCCTGAGTAATCAGAGCTGAGTTACCCACCTTTAATCTAAAGGAACACACAGGTACGTCATTCAGTGACCTGTCAGCTGAGCCATTAACAAGACATGCAACTGATCTGCTGATGCTTTGGTAAAACCTCACATGGATTTGGCCCCTTTAACTGTTTCTCAGACATCGAAACGTTTACGATTCACCCCAGTTGCAATGTTGAGCAAGATTCTGCAGCTTAATTTTTGCAAAATGCGACAAAATAAAGGCGAATAGATGATATAGGATTTCACAGAGCTCAGTGTCAGCGCACAGGCACTAAAGATTTTAACCCTTAAAAGCTGGAAAATTACCTGATGGCTCACCAGCTATTGTGAGCTTTTCTGCAGACTTTCGTTGTGCACATAGTGCTATGTAAACAGTAGTGTTGTGCCGATGCCATTTTTTGGCCCCGATATTGATACCCGAAACCTGGCTGTGCAGTATTGGCCGATACCGATACCATCTGTTTAAAATTAATGTGTGTGTGTGTATATAAAGAACTGCATACTACTTAGGGTAGTAGAACTTTTTATTGCCTACCTGGAATGGGTGACAATAGTTGAATAAACTTTTGGCTCTCAAAGGCCAGAATAGTGCAACATTTGTGAAATTATAACATGCATAATAGTAGTGCAACAGTAAGACAGTAAAATTACATTAATAATTGAATAATCTCTTTTAAACCCTGAGTTTTGGCTCTCAAATGCCAAAATAGTGCAACTTTCATGAACTTATATAACATGTATAATACTTGTTGGGAGAGAGAAGGCTGCGTTCAAACATCAAAATGGTATCGGTGCCCTATTTGTTGGTACTCACCGATACCGATACCACCATTTTAGTGCTGGATTGGGGCCCTGTCCGATATTGGTATCAGTATCGGTGCAACACTAGTAAACAGTTCATCTTTATATTTGAGAGACAGGACAAATTTACAGTGTAGCTATTGCAGCAGGTAGCCTGCAATTAACTCCAAAAATGATCTACAGTCCTGTGAACCACTGTGAGTTTTAGATGGAAGAGAGATTCCAACGAGTTCATAAAAGACTTTCTGAAATTACCCAGCAGCAGTTGTTTTTGGAGAATGTATTTTTCTTTGCCAAGGTTATACTTTTGCATATTGAATGGACTCCCTTCAGCTCACCGTGTCTCAGGATGGACTGCGGTCAGACTGCTGAACTAATGCAGATACAAAGGCCTCCTCCATAGACCACGTCCATAGTGAGTCTGGTGGTAAACCTCTGTCAAAACGTTTTGAGCACTATCTTATCTGTGTCTAGCTCTGTTAGTGCCAGGTGGGAATAGGGTCATAGAGCAGAAAAGCAGTAACCCTCCTCCACTTGTGGCTGCACACTGCTGGTCAGCTGGCTCAAAGAAGGCTACTACACTTTTTTATCTCTTACAAGAAATTCGTGTTTTGGTAGTTCTCACTCAATCATGATGTTCTGAAATCTTTAAGAAACAGAAATGTGTAAATTTTCTTCCATGGTCCATGCAAGTTTAGATAAAGATGTGACCGGGTCTTTTCAGGCTCTGATTGAATATTATGATTCAGCTACATTTTTTTATTTTTTATTTGTTTAGTTGTTTGTTTTTGTTTTTTTGCATAGTCTCCTTGCACAGGCACCTGTATATGATTCTTTCAGATAAAAAGAAAGAACAACATCTAAGACTCTCACTGTTTGGATCTGAGCATGTTTATGCATCTGTAGTTGTTTTTAGGAAGAGACTCTGGTGTTGTTGGTAGGATGAGTAGCATGTTGAGAGAGATTTAGCTTAGGATGCCACTTGATGATCCAAGAATGGTTTCACGTCCTTAGTAAGCTTTTCTTTATGTTTTTTTTTTTTGTGTGTGTTTACACTTAAGCCGTTATTGACAATTTTTCTCGACCTCAAACGATCAGGATCTTGAGTCATTTTCTTCTGTTGAAGTATTCAGCACAGCAGTCTGTCGCAAACGGAGATCAGTGGGAATCACTCGCCGAACATCTACGATTTACGGTTATTCTGTGAAGTGCATCGACCTGCTGCTGCCATCATCATAATCATCCTCATCTGTAGATATGTATTGGAAATGTAATTTATATGACGTGTTGTTTCACAATCTAACATGCTAATCAGTATAACTGTTGTGTCACGGTTTTTTCGATCCGCATTAAGCGCTCAGAGTCAGTATTAGTTTGATTGTTTGTAAAAAAAAAAAAAAAAGAAAAACTTGCACTGAAAAAAAAACAACCTAATAATTGTTGCTGATGTTTTAGTTGAGGAATAATGCACTTAGCTCTAAACTTATTATGGTTTGTTGGCATTTAGTTTACAGCTTCGCCCAGATGTTTTCAGTCTCTCTTTCCCTTTCATGGTGGATGTGAGCGTGTGCGAGCATTTGGTAGACGTTGTGGCTCCAGCTGTGACTATTTTTTTTTTATTGTTGTTGGTTTTTTTTGACAGTATTTAATTGTGGCGGTTTCCTTTAGAGATCTGTACATTTGATATGTGGATGTATGTTTTCCTGCCCTCTCTACTCCAATTTTTTTTTTTGTTCTGTAAATACTAAACTGTAATACCATCCATCTTACACAAGGGGTCACTAGAGACCCAAGAAGAACCGCACCGTGCTGTCTACTACTGACTAAGTCACCATCAGTGGTCTTATTATCAATAAATATACAGACTAACAGATTTCTGTTTTTGGTCTTCATTCATTTCTGCTTTAGTATCGTGACTAGGAAGACACAGATTCCAGTGTTTTTGTGCTTTCTAGGGTTTTAATTAATAAATCTCCCTTTAGGCGTTGCCAAAACAAGCCATCTTCCTTCATTTAACACAAAACATTCCTAAATCGCAAGCTGCATGATAGATTACTTTGTAACCTTTGGAATTAAAGACGTCTCATTTTTGGATGCATTTTAAGGCAACAGATCAAACAAAACTGCTTCTTGTGTCACACTAGAGGAAAATCAAAGGTCATCACGCAAGATATCAGGAAGGGAAATGCAGACCTCCACAGTTCTGGATCACCTTTGGGTATAATTTACAGAACATCTTCATCTGTTCAATTATACTCGAGCATGAGCACCATGTATGGGTCCACCCATCGCATTCATACGGGAAAAACTAGTCTGCTTCCCTGTCCCTGAACCTGTTTTGGTGCTAAATGTGAGAATTACCCTGCAGAATGAAAGGAAAAGTGAATATCTGACTGAAGCTGGGAAGAAGCTGACAACGCATTGCAGAGTGTAAGGACACTCAAAAGAAAAAGACTTTTAGTTTTGAACGTATGCCCTGTGCTCTATTGAAATTAAATTTGCGTTTAACCACAATGACAATCTTTCCTTCTTGTTGCCTAACTTACTTAAAATCCCATCTGCGACGTTTTGGTGGCATCGTGTTGTGAAGGGATTCTGCTGCAGGGGTAACTGGTGCACATCATCAAATAAAGATGCCCACAAAATGTGCCCCCAGCTACTTTCAGTGCTACCTAATGCATGAATTTCATATTAAGCTTGACCTTTAAATTCTTCCAGGGTGGAACAAACAACTTCAGTGACTTTTAACACCAGAAATGTTCCATTTGTCACAAGTTTGAATCTGTTGTGGATTTCCTTTATCCGACCACTGTCAGAGCTAATCATACAGGCTGAACTATATGGACATTCATCTAATAGATGGAATGATTTACTTAAAGAGCCTTATAGCTCACTGCTGGTCACATTTGGCAGCAGCAGGTAGCTATCATTGGGTATATCGACGTTCAAAACAGCTCAGAGGAGCAGACGATTTAAGAAGAAGATTTTTAGATTTCACACAAGTGGGCAGAGTCTTTTGGGGCCACATCCAACCAGCTGCAGATTCCAACATTATCAGTTCAAACAGCTGCATGTAAGCATTATTTTTACCACTTAGTCTATAATAAGACCCAAACTGTTGCTGTCAGATGAAAGGAAACTAATTAGGATGTTCATTAACGATCCAGGAACCACCAAGCTCAACCCGGCCATGAGCTGCAAGCTGCCAGAACACCAGGGTCACTTTGCACAGTGAAAAGGGTTTTAAGTGGGCCGCAAATGTTATTTCTCATTATTTAGAGGTGGGAATATGCTGAAAAAAAAAGGAATTCAGATAAAACCATAAAAGCCCTAAATAAAATAAACAAACTGAGCAGAAAGACCCCCAGGCCAGGATTTAAAACCAAGACCTTTCTGCTGCAAAGGCAACTACAGTGTTGTCTAGTCCCCTCTGTTTTCTGTATCTAAATACAAACACTTTGATTTGAACTGCAAACAGAACGTCTCGTGAATTTCTTCTTGCTGCTCTACCGTAACGGCCAGATGTGTGGAGTGCTCGACTAATAGCCATCGTTTCGACCGATTGATTGTTAACGCCGTCCTTAACTCAGCCTATCAGTTCACGTGGACAGCCGTCTGTCGGTGGGTTTTCATTTGTCGCCTTATACTTAAAGTTTTGGACGATGGATTGAGCAGTTCTCTATCACACGTTCCATCCTCCATTTTCTGTAATAACTTAACCCTAGCAGAGTCGCTGGCTGCTGCCTTTCTCCAGCAGCCAGTAGACATGGGGCAGGGTACACCATCACATGACAACACACACACAGTGCGCCTAGGACAGTTTAGAGCAAGGTTGCCAACATGGTGCCCGCGGGCTCCAGGTAGCCCTCAAGGACCACGTGTGGTGCGTTCAGGCCTGCTCAAAAATAGCACCACCCTCCAGTGAGCTGCATCTAAAGTGTTTTTTGTTTTTTTATGTGTTATTATTATTATTATTATTATTATTATTATCATATTTGTACTTACATAGATTTAAAATGACAAATGCAATGAAACATGTTTATATTACATAAAGTTAAGGTGAGCTCTAAGTCTTCTAGTTCATATGTCAGTACAGGTAGGAGGTAGATGGAGTACCCAGAGAGAACCCATACATACACGAGGAGACCATGCAAACCACTGCTCAATGCAAGTGCATGCCACAATTTTCAGTTTTTTTTTTTATTTGTACTTTTTTTTTAAAGTATAATTTCCTTCTGCTTCCCCGTGTAACACGTTGCGTTGGTCATTCCTACATAAAATAGATTTGAACTGTGGTCGCAATGGGAAATAACGGGGGGAAGATGGGGAGGGGAGGGGGGGGGGACACTTTAGAGAGGCGCCGTCTATTTTTTCTCCTGTATGCAGCGTTTCTAGCAGCAGCAGCATCTTTGTCCACATGGCGGCGCTCTGGCACCGACGGAGAACGGAACCTCGGAGCGGAAGGCTGCTGCATACACACATACACACACACGCACGCACGCACACACACACACACACACACACACACACACACACACACACACACACACTCGCTTAATCTCCATCTCGCTCCCCCCCCCCCTCCCCCTCCCCCTCCTGTCTTGTCTGTCCTCCTCCGCTCCTACGGGCTGCAGCGGAGGCAGCGCGCTGACATGAGGAGCAGACAGGAGAGCAGCTCCGCTCGGTCAGACCGCGGCCAGCCAGCGGAACTCGCTCCAACCTCGTTACGCAAATTACCGGAAGAGCGGCGCGGCAGTGGGTCCGCTAATGGAGCGTGCGTGCTGCTGGCTCTCCGCGCTCCGCCTCGCCCCTCGCCCCCGCCTCTCCGCGGCACATAATGGGCTGTGGGCTGCAGGGAGGCATTCACCGGGGAAGCGCTATTACTCACGCAGACACACACACACACACGCACTCCGCAGCGCACAGACACCTCCGTGTGCAGCCAGACTAATTATTAACAGGGCGAGCGCACTTACACCCCACCCCCCCTTTTTTTTTTTTTCAAACATCAAAATAAACAAGGAGATTTATTTTTTTTCCTAGAAGGAAGACGTCGTTGCAAAAGCAGCTTACCCCGGCTGCCGGTTCTAACGTTTCAGTGCGTTTCAACATCAGAGGGCCTCGATAACAGAGCCACCTGTCAGTCTATTGCGTCGCATCGCCAAAGCCCTAAATATAACCGTACAGTTTATTGGACAGCTGTCCAAACAGCTTCCCTGATGCGAAATTTACTTTGGGAGTTCGCTTTTCAACAACATTGTTATTATACTAATCCTACGCACCGCGTTCCCTAATACAAACGGTACACATTAATTAGTCCGTAATATAAATGTTCCTCCGATTTTCATTTTCGTAGCCTTTAGAACAATCTTGACGTTTCAGTGAAACCAATCAGGATACAATGCTGGGCAGGGCTGGACGACACGGCCCAAAATCAATATCACAATATACTGAGCAGTTCGCCTCGATACCGATAGATGGACGGTACATCGGTCCATTTATCGGTCCGTTCATCGGTCTCGGTCATGTTGGAGCCGGTTAATCGGCCAGGCCTAATTCTGGGTTTGGACCCTATACCCTTGACCATGAGGGAAAAGAGAAGACAGAAACACAAAGAAAACATATAGACAAAAATGACAAAACCCAGCAATAGAAAAACTGGCCTATGGCCGCCATGGGGAAACCGAGGAAAGACAGCCATGGACACCTACAAACAAAGAAAACAACACAGACATCAGCAACACCAGCAGCAAGAATATGGAACAAAACTGTTGATGGAGAGAACAACAGGGCAGCGCACCCACAGTATTATGAAGACATAAGGCCCGTTTACACTACACTTTTTTAACCGAGCCGAGACCAGTCTGAGCTCGGTAACCGAGATAACTCTTGTGTGTAAACGGTCAGCAGACTGAACCGGACCGCGCTAACTGCAGACCAGTTCCCTAGTAGGTCTCGGCCTGTTTTTTTTTTTTTTTTGGCCCGGTTATCTAATAAAGAGCGCATGAGCAGACCGCGTCATCCCCTTACATTCAGCTGACTGTCCATGTTTTTTCCGGCGTGTCTGGCTGCACGTCCCGATTTACACTCCATTCAGACAAATTTCAGACATTCATAATAATACTAGCTTCCTTACCGTGCCACACGATTTTCAGAGATGATTCTGCTTAACAGTGTGATGAACCTCAGCGTCTGTCGTTGTTTCCTGCTTCTGTAAATCCTTATTAGACGTTCGTTTGTCTTATCCACGTCCCAAAAGCCGACTCTGGCTAACCATAACATCCTGAATGTTACGGGCGCCGCCATTTTGATTTGCTCGGTCCCGCCTTCAATCCCAGAGAGCAGCAGTACCGCAGATCGTCTCTAGGAGGCGAGGAGCAACCAAGGAACCGGGATAGTGTGGTGTGTAAACGGTCGTCTTGGCTTGGTTAACTGATCCAAGCTCAGACTGGTCTCGGCTCGGCTCGGTTAAAAAAGTGTAGTGTAAACGGGCCTATAAAGATTGCTTAATACGTTCCACGCGGGTACAAGACACAACGTCTGCGGCATTTATGCTCCGGTCGGCTTTTCCTCCGAAGTCGCACTATTCTCCTAGACTCTAGAGGGCAGTGTTGCTCTCCCACAGCAAGCCTACTACACCCCGCTACATATAGAAGTAGAAAACACAGTTGTTTCCATCATTTTAGCCTCTTGCTTTCTTGTAAGAGTGACAACGATTACTGTCTAGGAACTGTTAACAATTTGTTGATCAACGGTGATCTTTATGGGCCGCATAATAAAAATGTCTAGCTTTTTCCTTGGTGCGCGGAGCGGAAACCTTTGGCCGCACGGAGAGGCGTGGGAGCCAAAATGACGTAAAATGACCGACCAGACCTCGCGGATGTGTCAAGCATAAACCAGACTTCAGTGTGAAGTGAAAAGCAAAATATTTGTTCAGTGATGGGTGCAGACTGCCACAGTCATCCCCCCTTCAGGGGTCAGAAGCAAGCAGAGAGAACTCCAAGACCCAGGAAAACCAGCAGCCCCATGGAGCTCAGAGGCCAGGCAGCCACTACAGAGATGAAGCAGGTCCTCCAGGAACCAGAGGCGACGTCTACCTATCTCGCCAGGTCCCGGTTCAGCCAGCCAGGGTGAGTCGGGTGCAGTGTCCAGAACGCCCCATAAATCCCCGATCTGGTGCAAAAATTCTGATTAAGAGGATGTAGGGGTCAAAAAATCCCCTTGAGGTCACATTCATTTACAGACTCCGAAAAGATCTTTAAAACCAGGCAGAACCCATGCAGAGCACTGACGTGGCACATAAGAGGAAAACTGCAGATTTGAAAAAATAAACCAATCTAGAAAGCCCTTTTATTTGTTGGAAATTCAAATTTTTGTCTGCTGGGTCAATGTTTTCCCAAAGCTGGGGTGAATCAACAAGTGTGGGCTGTTGAGATCCTCTTCATAAATGAATCAACTCGCAAAAATGATTCATCTGAAGCATGTTTTCACAAAAAATGTTGACGTAAAAAAAAAAAAAATAGATGAACCGCACCCCCGTCTTAATTGACTTAGTAGAAATGGTTTAATGCTGAATAGCCGGCAGCTGGAGTCTCAGGCCTATTTTTGCTGTTTTGTGGGTCAAAAGCAAAAACCTTTTAAAAAAAAAAGTGTTTTAAACGATACAAAGACTAAAGTCTGAATGAAGTCATTGCTCCAGATTTGGAAAAAGATAAATCTCAGCTCCAGATTTTGTCTGATTTTTTTTTTTTTTTGAGCCTGTAAAGGAAACCCGGATGCAGACTATCGTACTTTCCAGGAACAATGCGCTCAAAAGTGCATCAGCTTGGTTGTTCTCAAACCTTTGGTTTCTCAAAGCAATCGACAAACAACTAAGGACCCTCCCTGACCCGTGACCTCGACTGCAGAAGGTATATGCAGCAAATATACAATACCGCTTGGATCTACTAGTGACTGTTTATTGTTTTGGATCCTGCAACAATTATGGCTGCAACTGCCCCGAGTTATTATGTTAAAATAACTAAGACATGCGGTGCAATCGCCTCAAGACGTTCCGTCTGGCAACGTCCAACTTTCACGAGTCCACTTCAGTACGTTCTGCTTAGTTTAGCGAAATATTGCGTCTTCAGGGCCTATATGAACATCTGTCATCTTGTCAAGACACTGTGAGAACTAAATGGAGCACTTGGCCGGTGAAAGCCTGCTTTCGCTCGTCACCTATGAGTGATTAAGAACCCTCGGCACCACATTTGAATACACAGCGTACCTTCGGAGCGCAGCACATGAGCTCAAAGACAAACGCTGTCTGACTTTTTGTCCCTGCTGTGGTATTTGTCACGTCAGCAGAGTTACTTGACTTCAAAAAGGTGTTGCACGACGTTCTGTCTATTAAAGGGGCCTGAATTATTTAGTGTGCTTAAAAAACAGAGTATGTTTGCTGGTGCTTACCGCTCATTTTAAGCTGGAAACGTAAACAGATAATTAAATGGTGCCGAGAGTGTTTAAATCATTTCATAATAGAGGCCCTAATAAAGTGGGCCTTGTTGTGCTCTGCTAACTAATAGCCAGAAGTTCAGGTTCCCTAAAAGTTTTTTTTTTTTTCTGAAACTTGCATCCTTTAAATCCTGGTTTGCAGAGAGATTAAAAAAGGATCAAAAATGTATTTCATTGTATAAATTTACCTGTCAGGAGAGGACTAGTTTCCTCATAGTGTTACATATATTATAGTGCGGCGAAAAGGGCCTCTGAGAAGTGGAGAAACTCTAGAACAGCAGCGATGTTACCAAGAACTGGATTTCTCCTGAAAAGGAAAGAAAAAGACGAAACAGAAACGGGTCAGGGAGGCTGCAAGGAGGAACAATCTGGAACTTTTGCAAAGGTAGTGAAGTCTACTGTGATTATCATCTTTTACATAACAAAAAAAAAACGAGCATTTGATCATGGGTGTGTGCACTTGGGTCCACCTTGTGTAACGCATACATAAGGTTTTCTTCAAGGTCCTCCCTCTATTGCCCTTACAAGGCTTCGCTAGTTCATGTAGCATCCCTGAACGTCTGCAGACTCAATCTGTCTGGAACTGATTTTACAGCCATTCGGTTTGCCTGATGAGTAGATCTGCTCTCCTTTTAACAGATCCCACAACATTTGGACGCTTGGATTGTTAGAACGTCCGGCTAACACCGGGACACATCCAAGATCGGGATGCTGATAGCTTAAAGGAACATATGCAGCATCTGTTAGTGCTAAGCTGCGAACAACAATCCCATGCATTCATCCCAATGGCCAAATCGGTCTCCTTTGAAATCAGCTGTGTTTTTTTTTTTTTTTACGAGAACCTGAGGTAAACACAGCTCTGCTAGCTTTGTTAGACGTTCATGAACCATGATAGGATCTGACAAGGACTTGTTTAGTCGAGGATTGCCATCTTTAAATCATAACACTAAAATATCTTTAGACGGTCATAATAAAGGAAACCTGTTTTAAAAACGGCACCTTAATTGTGTTAAAACTCGTACAAGGTGCCTGATATGAACGAAATCGCCTCACAATGATCTTAATGTAGATTTGACTCTGAAAGCTTGCAGCGGCAGCTGCAGCCTTCCTCCCACTGAGGCGAGACAAAGACAGACACTCCCTCATGCATGCCACTAAAATGCCTCATTTACTACCTTATAAAGTAATGCAGCCAGCCTGTCTCACTTCACCTTCCTTCCGGCTTGTGATGGGAGCTGTTATCATTGCTAGTTTTTTTTTTTTTTTCCTATCTGTCTTTTTTTTTTTTTTTTTTTTTTGCTGTTGTTGTTATTGTTGTTCTAATTGCTGTTGCTGCTTTGCCTGCAGCCTTCCCGCTGACACCCTTGCCTCACGCTTTCCAACAACATGCCGCTGCGATGACAAGTACTAGAGTTCCCACTCAAGCTGCCTGTTCCTGTAGCTCAACGCACCACTAACCCTCATTCCCTCTCCACCCCCCCCACCCCCCCTTTTCTCCCCTCTCTTCCACTCTCCCCTCCTCGTCCTTTGAAGCCTCAGAGATGATGAGGATGATGATGAGGATGTTGATGATGATGATGATGATGATGATGATGATGATGACACCCGTGGTAATCTGTGGATGCTCAGCTTCTGACATGACACACAATCGGAGGAACCCTCCCGACTTGATCGGGGTTTTGCCGTCGCATTCAGGCACGCCGCGTCCTCCCTGACAAGCGGAGAGAGGCCTTTTCCGCAGGAGAATAGATGAAGTCAGTGAGGTGGGGCGCGTGACTGACAGCGCTGTTGAGAGCAGCAAAGCCAGTCCCTGTTTCTCTCTGATCTCTGCTCAGCAGCTGTGCACGTTGGCTCTGCTGACCTGGTTTGTCTCTCTGTTTTCAGGCTGAATCAGGGATCAGCTAATCTGCGGCGGGGAAGCCGAGAGACTGTTAGCGGGGCTTTGTTTCTAAGGCAGCGACACATAAAGGCTTCAAACTGAGGAGAAAAATGAACAATTACATTCGCCCGAGTAAACGGCGTCGAGTTCAACCGGTGCACTTTCGCTTTGGGATGTTTTAGGCAGTGCCTTGGAAAAGGATCTCTTACAACGTTAGTTACTTGAACGCACAAAACGGCACGTTTGGTGGAAAAACTAACACAGCACACTGCACTGCTCATCACTCACAGTGATGCTGGTCAGAGTCTATGGGAGTATTGACAGAGCTAAATGCATGGGATTGTTGGAAGAAAAGCTGTTAGAAGCTGCCAGAGACATGAAGATGAAGCAGAGGTTCACTTTCTAAGCATACAGCCAGAGCTACAATGGGATGGTTTAGAACGGCCCAGTCAAAGCCCACGCCCAAAGCCAATTAAGAATCTGGGGCTAGGATGGAAAATTGCTGTCTACAGACTCTGCCCATCCAATCTGTCTGAATTTGACACATTCTGCAAAGAGGAACAGAGAAAAGACATTTCTACATGTGCAGAACTGATAGAGACAAAGAGTTGCAGCTTCCATTTCAGCGAAAAGCCCGTTCTGCGGCTTGGTAATTCAGGGAGGCTGTTTATTGCTTTGTATTTTTTATTTATTTTTTTCAAACATGCAGCATTTTCCTTCCACTTTGCAATAATGTACCACTTTGCGTTGGTCACCGATCAAAAATATGCTGCATTCAGGGGTATAAGCCCTTCTGCCAGGCACCATATAGACGTAGAAATGCAGATGTTAGCAAAGAGAAAATTGGGAGATACAATGAAATACTGCAATGAGGACTAGACAAACACAAAAACAGTGACCTTAGTAAACATATGCAATTTTAAATTGAAATTTTTATCTATTTTTTGTTAATTTAACTGTAAACTTTTGTTATCTGACATTCTGCTGCTAAAGAAATTCATTGTACTGCCTTGTGACAAGTTTATTTATCTAAATAGTTGAGATCGGGGTAAATTAATTTAATAGGACAAGGGGGTCACGAGACATTGCTTAGGTGTCGTGAGATGATTTGATGCTGATGTGCTAAAAAGATTTAGCATTTCTTTATTTGTAAAAGCGATTTCAGAGTAGTAAATGATGCTCCACGTTCCTGATTTAAATGCTGGGGGAAGGCTGCATTCTTTTTAGGGCTTCTTACAAAAATATGACCTTATTCTTGTAATTTTAAATCGTTATTATCATAATTTCCACAGAAAAAAAATAAAATCCCACTCGCCAAAACGGGGTCGCCAGTCCCTGACACCGTTATTTTGGCGGTCGCAGGCAGAAAGGTTTGGGAACCCCTGATTTAGAACGGTCCAGTCAAAGCCCAGACCTCGATGGAAGAGATAATCTGTGGCAAGACGTGACAACCGATATGCAGCAACCCTGAGAGAAAACGAACAGAAGAATGGGCTAAAATGTAGTATTCCAAGACAGAGGTTAAAAACAAATGCACGTCATGATTGCTGTGATCTTTATTTATGAGGAAAAATTAAAAATCGTGTTTCGTTTTTCTCTCTGTTTTGCGCTAATTTGTGTCAGTTCATCAAATCTTAGCAAAATACTTTGCTCTAACTTGACAATACTGAATGAATATTATAATGTCTTGCAAGAGGCTGCACTTCTACTTTGCATTTATTTTCTTTTGGGGGGGGGGGGGATGCTGAATTATAAATCTGTTTAAAAATATGAATCTGTCCTTACAGACCTGTACAGAAATGATAAATGTTAAACTTCTTTTCTCTTTGTTCCTTTGTTCCATGAAGGAGGACAAAACCAGTTTCAGTGACCTCATGCAGTTTACTCCGGTTTGGTTAAAGACAGAACTATGTGAGTAGTTGGTTTACAACGACTTTTTCTGGCAAGCCGCCTAGAGCTGTGATACGTGCTAAAAAAAAAAAAACAAAAAGAAAAAACGATGCCGTCACCAGAGAAGAAGAACCCAAAACTAGGCCAGGCCATAGTTACCCAAACCGTTCACAACAAATATAAAAAAACACTATATTTTAGCATCACATGATTATTTGTTATTGTGTATTTTGTAGATAATCTGACACTTTACAATATGGTACACAAAATTTGATTAACCAGTACTTACTGGTGACCACGCAGCCAAACCTTATTAACCAGTACTATATGATAGAAATGGTATCTAACGGATCAGTTAAGGATATTTTTAATTTGTAAGAAAACAAAAAAAGCATTGGTTAATATTGTATATTAGTCATGCTGATTGAGTAATGATTGATAATGATCGGGGACTAATTAGGTAAAGAGTGGTTCCTTAGTAAGTTCTTGGTATGATGTTCCACTACTTGAGGTTAACCAAAATAATGACCAGAATATAATTTAGTATTCAGGAAGTGATAGTCAGGACATAGTTAAGATGAGAGCAGTGTCAGAAAATAAAATTGCTAATGTCTTTCATCAACTGGTTTACAAAAAAAGAGAGAATCCAGTAAAATCAATAATCACTAGGTTTTTGGCAATTATGAGCTGTGGGCTCACTGAAGCGGGGTTATTCAGGACCAACATTGTTTAGTAACAAATCAGCAATCCCCTAATAGGGCTGGACTGTGTGTTCCCCAGTTCGTCCTGGTTAACTACCCTATTAGTTACCTGATTAATTTGTCTTTGATTCCCTAATAAATAAATAACAGTCCCCATTTAAGGCTGGACTGTGTGCTCTCCAGTAAGTACTGGTTAATTATCAATTAGCTCTTGAGCCATTCCTCCTTGGGTCCTTGGTAACTACCTATTAGTACCTGATTAGTTCATCTTTGTTTCCCAGGTAAACAAGTAGTTCCCAAACAAGGCTGGGCTGGGTGTTCCCCAATAAGTACTGGTTAACTAACAATTACTACATGATTAGTTCCCAAGTCGTTCCCTAGTAGTTAAACAAATTTTGTGTACCTTATTGTAAAGTGTTACCTCGTTTTGCACCTTTGCAGACCGGGATTCCAGGATATGTTTTTCTACAGGTAAATCAAACCCCATGGGGAAGGAGTTTGATTTAATTTACAGTTATAAATTTATAATAATGTCATTGCCAAGTAAACAGAAGCAGTTTCTGATGTGTTATACCTGTTATGATCCAGACGAGCCCTGTGTTATTTTATTTTTACCTCAGGTCTTTCTTTGTTGTTAATGCTACCGTTTCATTTTTCCATAGTTTATTCCCCTCAGTCTCTGTTTTCCCCTGATGTAGCCATAATCGTTTTGTTTTTTTTCACGTTCAATAATTAGACTCACCTGTTTCCCATCCAGCAATCACTCCTGCCAGTATTTAATCTCTCCAGCTGCGTTCAGTCAGTGCCAGATTCTCCTGCTTCCTCCCCCAGTGATGCTTGGTGATGCTCCTCGATGCATTTTGGAGCATTTGGGGACATCACTCCATGCCTTTGCGACCACGATTACGACAACACATTTCATTTTGGTGTCAGTGGGTTTTTAATCACATGTCTGCAGGTGGTGCAAAATGCTACTTGTCTTCGCTCATCTTACCGGTATTCAGTTCACTTCAGTGGCTCCCCGTCCATTTCGGGATCCATTTTAAACTTATTTTGTTAGTTTTAGGTCTTTAAACGACCTTGAGCTCTGTGTTTGTGTAAATTGCTTCATAAATAAAGTTGGATTTAGGATTTTCTTCCTTTTCTTTTACTTTTGCCAAAAATTACATTATGTCATATTTCAAGGCACAGCTACAAGAACAAAAGCATTCACTCTTTATGCAATACTTCTTAGTGGTATTAAACTTTCTCCCATTCTGACACTTTATTACATAAAGTGACTTTTAATACATGTGACTGCAAAGGCTATCCTGTTCGAGAACAATGCACGTCACAGGTGGTAGTTTCAGTGGCCTAGTGTGCTTGAATGCTACTCTCGGTTCGCTGCGGCTGCAGAAATGCGAGTAATGAACCTCTGGCTTGTACTGGTTCCTTCTTGAGCTACTTATTCTGGCAGCTCCCTGGAGCTAGGACTCAACGCTTAAAAACTAAGACGTCATGAGAAAGCATGAGCACAAAACTGGGTCAGACAATAGTTATCCGAAGCTTTTTACAAAAAAACAAACAAAAAAAACCCAAAAAAACCAGAGCAACTTCACGACTTTTTGTAGTTTGCAGAGGATCTGGCTGCTTTGACCAATAAACAGATCAACATATTTCTGTTTCTTTTATTTGTGGTATTTGTGGTAAAGATTGTTTATAGAAGGGCCAGTTGCACTACAAACAAGTTTTCCACTGTTTATGCATGGGCTGTGCAGCGAATGGTGGGGTCGGTGTCCTTTGGTTTAGGAATTATATGATGTCCTTCATTTTTATTGGTTGGGGGAGCCACATTGGCGGGTTTTCAAACATGAACAAGTTCATCCCACAGCATCTCAACTGAACCTAAGCCCAGACTTTAACTTTTTTATTTTTTGTAGCCTTTCAGAATATTACTTGCTATTGTATGTTGAAATATTTTCCTGTGGTTAATATGAATAATCACAGTTAATATAAGATTTGATAAGAAGGGCAATCATATCTTTACATAAGCCCGTTTTGGTTTGCGGTTATTATAAATAATCACAGTTAATATAAGATTTGATAAGAAGGGCAATCATATCTTTACATAAGCCTGTTATGGTTTGAATAGCTTTTTGGCCTAAATAAATGATCATTTGAAAACTGCCTTTTGAATTTACAGTCAGGTTATCTTCGTGTGACGCCTCAGATTTCATCTGATCGGTCGATGTGTGACACGGCAGGTCTCTTCAGCTCCAATTTAGGGCAGAAAATTAGAAGAAGAAGAATAGACTTCCAAAAAGCAGATAGGGCTTACTGGAGTAGGCTGGCTACCCAGAGACGGAAGCCAGCCCAGCAGGTTTTACCACCTCAGTGTTCACATTCCCTCAATTCCTGCCCGGCAACAAAGCCTGAACACCTCCTCCCATGTGGAACAACCTGTGCTCTCAGCAAATGGTCTCGGTCAGCCCACCTGTCTCCCTGTCGGGCTTCATAACAGCTCTCCAAGCTCATCCTGTTTTTTTTTTTTACACAGCACTGGCCTGTCTCTAGACTCAGAAGGCGCCGCTGACGGTACGTCCATCTCACGACTTCATTTAACTTGCAACATAAAAGGGAAAACACCCTTCTCCAGTTTCGTTTCAACAAGAAGTGTTCGCCTCCCACCACAGTGAACATACAGTAACAAGCACTGTTCCAGGAGCTATTTCTGTGGCAGCAGACATGTGGGAGTCCCCGTGTTTACCCCGCAGCTGAAAGGCTGGGGACAACTCGGCTGTTTACCGTCTCCACTGGAAACCCGCTGGTGCAACAGCTCAGCTGTGTGTGCAATCTAAAAATCTGGTCAGTGTTGTACCCTCATGGACTACAGTTACCTTATAAGGAAATGCCCCAAACCTGAATGCCTTTGGAAACGGGCCAGCACCCGGCAAAGAGGAAGTTAGTGCTTATATAATCGTTTCAATACATCCGCCGTCTGGATAACGTTCATCATAAGCCACTGGAGTTACTCTCATCATGTGGGTCTGTTGGTGGGAAGTTACCTGTCATGTTTGATCCAGTATTTCTGATTTCTAAGTATGCAAACGTCAAAAGAGGAGTTTTGGTTTTTTCTCTTTAAACTGTTATAATACAGTGATTAATACACAGTAATACTGAACTCCTGCCAGGTACCGAGAGCTGACGACGTCTTGGAAAGGGAGGCAGAACCCCTAGCTCATTAGATACTGTAGCTCTGTGATAATTGTACATCCACAAAAATCATCATAAATTCAGCTGGCCTGCATGTCATTTTGGTCCTGAGAGCGTAAGAAATGTCATAAGTGATCTATGGAAATCTTTGAACTCAAACGCACTCCAAAAGTGTCTTTAACCCGAGGGTTTGCAAGTCTGAACGATGCGATTGTTAAGTCGTGTTGGAGGAGATGTGCTGCTGGGTTTTTTGTTTTTTTTGATAGAGAACAGGCTAAATTTTGAGTTTTTGGTCACTTTCAGAGGTTTGCACAGTGGTCTCCAACAAAGACTAAATTGCAGCAGTCAAGTTGAGGTTGTGAATGTATAACGGTGTCTGATACAGATTCAGGCACCAGTGGCTGCAGATAAACAGGGCATATTTTGGGATGGAACGTCTAAGTCCATAATAATTCTCTGATGTGGAGCTTGACGATGCAAATCTGTCCTACTGGGAATCGCCGTATATGCACCAATCTGTCTGAGTTTCTGGCTCTTGGATGTGTTTGTTGCGTTTCTGTTCAGTTGAAGTGCTTTTGGTTCCCCCAGACAATCTAAATGTTTCTGCTACCTTCTTCACCCGGGTCTGTCCTGTCTGAAAATCCCAGATGGTTTAAGAGCAGAATTTGAGAGCTCAAATCTGGAGCTCAAATCAAAATATAAAAACCATTGAGAGTTTAATGATCAGAGTGCCTTCTAGTCTCCAACCCTCACTTAGTCCATTGCACTCATTCACTGCTTTGCAGCGTTCATACCCCTTGCACCTTTCCCTCCCACATTTTGTTTTGTTACAATCACAAACCGTTTGTACATTTTGTTTCGATTTTATGTTAGACTAACAAGAAAATTAAACATTTTTTTTTTTATAAACTCCATAAAGGGATCCCCACAGAATAAAGCTGCCACCACCAGTTTTGTGTTCAGGGTACCGTGCAATGCTAGTGGGTTTCCTCTTCCAGTGGGAAGTGGAAGATCACTTCTTCCACATAGAGCAAAAAGTCTGAGCTGAACATCATCTTCCGCCTGTTTGCTCCATCCTTACATGGCTTGTAGAATATATATATATATATATATATATATATATATATATATATATATATATATATATATATATATATTCTAAACTAAAAAAAATCTCTTTCACCTGAGCAGTTGATCTCTGCAGCTCCTCCAGAGTTACTGTGGGCCTCTCGTTGGCCGATTTATTTTTAATTTCTAAAACATTTTTAAACCAAAGCTCCCCCTTTCACAATCACTCTCTGTTGTGTTGGTCTGTCCCATAAGACCCCCAGCAAAACATGCACAAGTGTGTGGTTGTAACAACACGAAGACAAGAAGTCAAAGTGGCTGAAATTCCTTGCCTTACTTCCAAGGCACTGACTGTACTAACTAACACATATCTCCCTGACTCAGTGACTCCCTGACTCAGTGACTCCCTGATTCAGTGACATCAGGCTGAAAGAAGTTCAGGAACCTTCCAGCTGTTCTCTCTGGGTGTCTGGACCTGTTTCATCCTTCAAAGGAGGAAGCAGCGTGCTCGGCTTTTACCGTGAGTGCAGTGGTGGGCTCTCATTGGTGCACCTTTGCGCTTGGCCCGCCCAGCCCTCGTATCAAACCCTGGCCTCTGATTGGCTGTCGTGCATCAGCTCAGTGAGCTGATGTCTCTGCAGATAAATATTCATGAGGAAGTCCAGCGGCGATGATCCATCGGAACAGAATGTGTGACACGTGGGACAATAATCTCTGCCACATCTTTCACCGGAAGTTAGATTATTTTGGCCGATCTACGGGACGGACACGGAGGAGAGGTGGATCGGAAACTTCTGCTGCGTTTAAACGCAACTAATCAAGGTTTCTGCCTGAGATCTGCACCTGTTACCTAAGAATCTGGACGAATCTCTCCGGATAGGTGTGAGCCGGTCCGACCGGTTTTCTGCAAGGCAGCCTCTGTGCCAGCCCTCGTTCCCGTCCCTGTGCTACCTTGGGTCATCCGGTTCAGGTTTCAAACCCGACAAACAGGTCCGGGCTGGGGTACCGCCTCGAAGAGAGCGCATATAAAGCAGCCACCTTCGCCGAGATTTCTGAAACAACGAGAAACGCTCAAAGCAGAAGCAGAGACGCAGAAACAAGCCTAAGGAACCGTGAACTTCTCCGCGCCAAGATGATGATGATGCAGCAGCTGTCGGAGACCCCCAAGCAGAAGAACTCCCTCCTCAACGCCATGAACCGCTTCATCGGCGCCGTGAACGACATGGACCAGACCATCCTGGTGCCCAGCCTGCTGCGGGACGTCCCGCTGGAAGAGGAGCGCGAGATGGGCGGCCTCAAGTCCGAGGAGGACGAGGGCGACATGTACAGCTACTACGAGCTGCTCAAGTCCATCCGCACGGACATGGAGTGGGGCGTCCGGTGCGCGTCCGCCGACGAGATGCGCAAGGAGAGCATGAAGATCGGCCGCTCGCACTCGTCCGCCTCCACCTGCTCCTCCGCCTCCGCCTCCTCCTGCTCGGCGTCGTGCTCCGAGGAGGAAGACGAGGGAGAGGACGAGGATCTGCAGAAGCAGTTCCAGTTCCACCTGACGGGACTGCAGGGGGTTCTGTCCAAGCTGACCCAGCAGGCCAACTCGCTCACCAAGCGCTACCAGCAGGAGATTGGCATCGGGGGATGGGGCCAATAAGACGCGCGCAACTGGACTCTTTTCTCCAAAGTCTCGCCGGCTGAACTGAACTTTTTTTTTGTTTTGTTGTTGTTGTTTTTCTCTCAGTGGGCCCGATTTCTGCTGCTGCTGGTGCTGCTGATGAAACGATCATCATCTGAACGGTGGCGAGGAAAGGCAGCAGCCGAGCTCACGTGGTTTTTTTGGTCCTGATGAAAGCATCAATGTTTCTTTTTTTTTTTTTTTTTTTGCACTCCGATGTCTTGTGAATAGTTTTACGTTCAGGCCTTATCAGATGAAACTATTTAAGCCTCTATTTAATATATTTATTACCTCCCGATGGATGCCATAGAGCTATATGAAAGTTTCAAAATGTGGGGAAGAAGTAGAGCGAACCTATACTGGCAAAAGACTCAACATCTCTACTGCAAAAATGATGATGATGATGATGTCAGTGAGTTCACGTGGATTTGTCCTGTGCTTGTTCTTTAAGTCTAATGTTGTTGTTGTTGTTTTTTTGGATTTTTATTTTGTCTTTCTTCGCTTAGAAGGAGGCAGATGCTGACTGCATCGCTGCCCTTGATCTCTTTGTGTCCTACATGGTCAATGAACTGGAATCAAATGATAATTCTTCTGCGAGGAGAATAATGAGGGTTTCCACGAGAGGCTGTCTCTGTTGTTGTTGTTGTCGTTTAGCCTGTTAAGTTTTGTGATTACATGGTCCATATGTCAAAGCAAGCAATTACTTTTGTATGCACCTTTTTTTATACCTGTACTTAATAAACTTTTTTTTATATGAACGTACTACTTTTTGGAGTGTCATTTTTCTGCCTGATTGTATTTGTGTTACAAGGTGAGCTGATTTGCAAGAAAGACCACAAAACATTTCAAATACCTGCAAACCCTTTAGATTTTTAGTCCAACATAAAACCCTTTTTGATATATTTGGTGATGATGTCACCTATTATCATTATTATAAGTGCTTAATATAAGGGCTTATTATTGTTATGTAGGTTTTTTAAGTATTGTATATTTACAGCATGGGGGGATTTTACTAGCTGTGGTAAATAATCTATTTACATATTTTTTTTAGGATAATTAGCTATAATTTTAAGGGTGTTGCACAAATATTTTTGCACCGTTAGGGTTTTGTTCAAAGGTAAAGATAAGAAGCCGTTCCAAACCAACCTGAGTACAGTATGATTGTCCCTGTGATTAATCCAACTTTGCATGAAGCTGAGTCCAAATACAGTAACCTCACACTTGCAGTTTTATTGCCAGGCTCGTAGACTGAAGAAATCCCTCAACCAGAACCTGTTTGTCGACAGGAAGTAGGCTAGAAGATCTCAAAAAGCAAAGCGTGATGATTAGATCTAAAGAAAATTCAAGATCAGATAAGAAAAGGCCAGTGTAATCCTTCCAGTCTGGAAAAGACAAAGCCTCATAAGGCTTTGGGTCTTCATTGAATCACAGTGAGAACCATTACCCACAACAAGGAGAAACCATAGAACAGCGGGGAACCTTCCCAGGAGTGGCTGGCCAAACAAAATCCCTCCAAGAGCAAATTAACAACTCATCCAAAAGGTCAATGAACCCAGAGCAACATTTACCCTGCGGCCTCTCGTGTTTCAGGTACTAATCTACATTCACGAAACGACATTATGAAACCGGACAAAAATAGCATCTATAGGAGAGTTTCGAGGTAAATAAAATGAACTATGCTGACTAAAAAAGAAAACAGAGGCTCGTTCCACATTTACCCTAAAGATGTCTGGACCATTGGCACTTAAGAAAATATTCCATGAAGTGATGAAACAAAGGCGGAGTTCTTTGGAATGCGCTCGTCCTTTCATGGAAACAAAATGCCGTAGATACAGCGAAGCCTGGTCTGCCTACTAGGAACCTTCTTGTCAAACTCTACTACCTTTTTAAGATTAATCTTAAACAATAGTCTCCAGGAGGAGGACATACAAAAAAGAACTTTAATATCCCAATCACCGGTGTTTAATGCTCAAAGAGGCATGCACATGTCCCGAATCTGACACACAGCAACGCAGAGACATAAAGGAAAGACTAACGTATTTCATCAAACACACGACAAACGTATTTCATCAAACACACGGCGGTTGGACTGCGGGAGGAAACCGGAGTACCCAGAGGAAACCCACACATGTGCGCCACAGCGTAACCCATGTCCAACTGTCTGTGTGCCTCATAAAGTTTATCTGAGGCGAAGGTTGGCTCGCTTTTTGTGAAATTCAGGGGTTTTCATGGAAAGACCTCCAGCAAGAATTAACAGCATCTGATTCAGCTTTGAAATCTGGTCTTTAAATCCTTCAAAAGCAGAACACAAGCGGGAAAATAAAGTAATCTCATGCCTTTAATGGCAAATGGAGAGATAAAGACAACAGTGATTGTTTTACATGCGCAAAATCCATATTAGTCTCCAAATATCCTGTGGAATATGTAATAATTAGTGTGCATAATTTGTTTTATCACACACACACACACACACACACACACACACACACACACATATATATATATATATATATATATATATATATATATATATATATATATATATACATTTAAAGAACGTATGTCAGATTTTGATTTGGATGATTGGGTTAAAACAATGGGTTGCATAACGGCATCTAGCAACATACCACTGACTGTGTTTCCCCAAAACAAGCTGTAAGCGATAAACGGCGGCTCAGGTGAGGACAAAAGCAGCAGAAGAATGACTTCATCTGTTTATGTTTTGGTTGAATACATTTATGTTTGCAACAAACAGAGTTACAAATTTTCTTCAGCTCAAACGCGGTAAATTAGTTTGCCTGGACCAATAGGTGATGGAAAAAGTCCTTCAACACACACGTGCTGAGCTGTGTGGAGGAAAATGTCTTGTTGGCAACAAGCAGATCAGCTCAAGGTAATAGAACGGTGTCTGAACGCAAACTCTCAATGCATTTTGCATTTACAGTTCTTCTATTTAAAAGGAACCTTTCAGAGCACAAAAAAGTCTCGTTTCCATCAAAGTTTTTTAATGCGCACTTTGAAGTATCGCATTAGAAGGGTCTGATGGAAACGGCAAAATTTTAATTAACATGCTTGCTCAGTATGAGGGATTTCTGCAAAGCCATGGACAATGCAGATGACTCTCCCTGTGGCTCTACGCTTCTCCAGGAGTGAATGCTGCTTGTGAAGACTTTGATGCAATCAACTGGTTCCCTTATATAGGACATTTTTGACCATTCTGTATAATCTGACCCAATCTGTATTATGATTGAATTTGACTTTGTAAAGTGCCTTGAGATGACATGTTTCATGAATTGGCGCTATATAAATAAAATTGAATTGAATTATTTCGCCAAAAAAGTTTTTACGCTCGCTTGAGGTGTTTTTGACCGTGGTCCGGGCAAGTTAGCAACATCAACTTCCTGTTTATAGCAGCCAATGTCAACGTTACGCTGTGCGTGTCCTGGTTAATACGTCTTATGGGCTTTTTTTTTTTTTTTTTGCCGTATTCTAAATGTTTGTTCAAAATTCACACAAGAATTGGATGGAATCACATCAAATGTCACTTTACATAAATAAAAGGGATAAAAATAAAAAATATAAAACGAGAGTGTAAAATGCTACCTAACCAATCACTTAATGTAACTAGGGTATCTGAACACATAACCCTCAATGCATTTACATTTCTTTTATTTAAATGTTACACAAGGTCATCTTACATAAATAAAAGTGCTAAAAATGTAAAATATAAAATGAGTAATTAAATGCTAACCAAATCTAACCATGAGGTAGGGCACTGCAGCAAAAGACCAGAACTTTCACCAGTTGTCCAATATACCAACCGTACAACATATCGAAAGGAAGGTACAGTGAAAGGTATGGAAAACGTTTAGCTCAGAGAGTTAAATGTTTTAGAAATATTTGTTACCATTAACAAAAAAGCTCAAATCTCAAAACAAAACAAAGAAAAAGCTAATTTAACTAGTTTTGATTTACATGGCGTCATACGGCAGTCTGTCACACGATTCAACCAAAGTAATGAGGTAAAGAGAGTACGGTCCGATTTTCAAATGTTAACGTGTTTTCATTCTGTGCAGAAGGTGTACCTAACAAAGCGGCTGCTCAGTGTACGTACTGGATATAGCTCACAATTACTTATATAAATAAGCATCATTGCATCCGGAGGTTTTTTTCAGCTTTTGAAAACTTGGTAGATATGGATTTCATTCATTGTGTTTGAATGTTGGTTTCTACCAATGAACTGCTCACTACATATAGTTACTAAACAAAATAAGCTACAAGCAGGAAAAGGTGGCTCATGGGAGGCCAAAGCACCACAGGAATGGCTTTACTCATTTAGGGGTTTGGGTAAATCTGCGACAAACCTATATTCTAGGCCTTGAACAGAGATGCCATTATACAGCTAGTCCGCTCTCAAACAGAAAGAACAAGATTGAAAATAGTTGCTAATGGTTGTATGCACTGAAGCTTCCCCAACTATGTTGAATGTGTTTAAAGAGGGAGGGTGGATTAAATTCCCTGCAGGTCGAGGAATGTTCCCTGTCTGTTGAGTTTCAATTGACAACACCTTGAGCCACTGAAACTCGGCAAACTGGAGTCGGCAGGGAGACAAAATTTGCCGTGCCTAATGCTCCTCGCGAAGGAGCGAATGCGAGTGGATCTAGAAAGACATTTCTCGTATTCTTTTTGTTTTCCCAGTCGGTTAGAATGAAATATACATGACGCCACGCTCTGTAATGTAAGCAAAGTGAAATAAATGCTCTAGTTAGACACATTGTTGCCGTTTTTTCAACATGAGTAGTTATATCTTTGTTGTGTAACACCTCAGCACGAAGAACAGGAAATAAATTCCAGATTTCCTTCATTATTGGGTGACTGATTCACACCAAAGATGGTGTGGGTGCAGCTGGGCTTTCAGCGACACCATAAGTCACTAAAGTCCAACACACCCTGCTTCACCTCTGATTGTCTGTCCTTTATTCTTGCATAATAAGCACAGAAAACGATCGTGTAGTTTTCAATTAGATTTCTTTTCATGATTTGGTGAAACTATTTGGAGCGGAAACTAAACAAGCATCATTTAAAAATAATTTAATTCTATGTATCTTAATGGGCAGCTATGGCTTTGAAGTGATGGCATGCAAAAGTCCTGAATTCCTTCTGAGTTAATTAACTTTCTTAAATAACTTTAGCTTTTAAGAGGCCAGGCTTTCCTTAGAGTCGTTATAATTTGCTTTCAGCAAATATTTTCTCAAGGTTTTTTTTTTTTTTTGCTGTTTTATTCGGGCATATGCTGTTTATTTATTTACTATCTGAAAACTCTTCATTGTGCACTGTGAATTCCTAAAGAAATTGAGGACTTTGTACTACCAGATTTGGAAAAAAAAAAATAGCAGCAGATCAGAAAGACTCCAGTAGCAGATAAATGGATTTTGAAAATGATGTTTGATGTTCTGAGATAGGTAAGAAGAAAAAAAATCCACAACAATCCTGAATTAAGATTTGTATGCAAAGCAGTTGGCTAATTTGGGAACTAGGGGAACACTAAAGCTGACGAATCAAATATTTTGTGCTGGCCAGACAGTAGTAGTTTTGTTTTTTTTACCGGATAAAACCTTAAAATCTTTTTGTCAGGTCCAAACATACAATTAAAAATATAAGGAATATATTGCTTTTATGTATATAGCACTGTTTCCCCGCTTTGGTTATGTGCCTTAGAGTATTTTATAGGTCTGGGTTAAGGAACTTAGCAAGCAATTCAACCAGCAGACACACTACACCACATGTTGCTTTAAAATTGCCCCTTGAGTTTTTAATCTCTGTAAAGTATTTTGTCTTACACCTGGCCGTATTAAAAGAGCTATATAAATAAAGTTTGATTGAATGATTGATTCTTTTGTTTGTAAGCAGAACAGAAACCACCGCTGCTGTTTTTCTGCAGACAAGATAAGGGTTCTGAGTCCTGAAGGGAAGAAATCTGATAACCTTATGACTAACCATAAAGAGACCGGTGTCATGCCAAGATAAAAAGAGCTAAGATAAAAATCTGGACTGAGCCACATTACTGTAAAACTCCAGCTTTCTGAGAGTTTCTACGCACTCATTGTTGTTTTTAACCTGACAATAATGTAAATAGAAGATATGGGTAGAAGTGAATTAATACTGGCTGAGAAAACGATTGTGAGGAGATCAACGGCAACAAAAGCTCCAGGACAAAGACCCGGTGCGACACGCCTCTAGACAGTGCATTCATGAGTGGTGTAACAACCTCTCAGCTAACCGGTATAATCTTAGTTACATAATAACCAGTTTGTGCATATGGAAATTTATTGACATCTTCTTTAACACATAAACCCCACACCCATAACAGCAGAAGAGAATGATTTATGCATTTGGGCTGAGAACATAAACTGTAGTAATAACCACCGTGTAGATATGCCTGGTTTTGTGATGGTATGTTATGTGAAAAACTAACTCAACGTACTGCATGATTGTAAAGTGGTGAGAAAACAACATCTGGTCTTCAGATCGCTAGACGAAAATAGTGGGATTTTCTTTCAGATGTCACCTTATTAGGCAAACGATCATCTTTTGTGTAATTTAACCTCATTATAAATATAATTCTTGAATCTCTTCATTGTCCCCCGTACTGGGCTATCAACCATGGGTGGCCGTGCATTCTCCTCCATGCATGGGGCCTCGGCTGTGGAATCAGCTGCCTGAATCAGTCCGGACGACAGATTCCCTTATAACTTTTAAAAGCAGCCTGAAGACTTGTTTCAGAATCAGAATTAGATATACTTTAATAATCCCAGAGGGAAATTACTGTTTCAGTACAACCGCCATAACATACATCACAAACTTTTCAGGGGGAGACGATTTACTGAGGCCATGCTGCCAAGGACACCGCCTTACACGGTGCCCACAGGGCGCTGCCATTACTCTGTGGAAAGATAGAAGCCACACTAGGAAGGAAGAGGGAAAAACACATATATCACACTTTATCCTATTTACCAGGATACAGTTTGAGATATCAAAAACCTCAGCACGAAAAGCACAAAAAAGACAAGACACATAAGCAGAAGGTTAACATTGGAGACTTGTCGCGTGTAAGTTCATGAGATAAATGTGCGTCAGTAGTGTGTGCATGTTGTGTTTTTTTGTATGTCCATGAACGCCGTCCAGCTGCCTTTAACAAATAAGACTTCCCTTATGATTTCCTCGTTCTTATCTGCAATTTGTTGGCCATATTTTTTAAAACTATTATTTTAGATTTGTTATGTTTTTAATCTTAACCCCATAAATCTGGATAAATCTGTGGCGAGACTCCACATGTGGAGGAACAATTGGCAAGAGGAAAGCCATTATTGAAAGAAAGCCATAAGAGTCCCATTTGTAGTTTTCTACAAGTCAGGAAGGGACAGCAAATATGTGGAAGAATGTGCTCTGGGTGGAGAGACCAAAACTGAACTTTTTATGTGCAGTAGAAGACTTCATCCCTATAGTGAAACATGCTGCTGGCAGGATTATGCTTATGGTAAGATGGATGGAGTAAAATTCACGGCTGTTCAGGGAAATTAAAAACTGCTTGGCGCTGCAAAAAGAAAAGTATACTTAAAATATACATAAAAAGCTAAATATACAGCCAGAGTAATGGAATGGTTTCAATCAAAGCATATTTAAGTGGCCGTATCAAGGTTAGACACAGACCCAAATCCAGCTTGTTCCATTTTATAAATGGGCCAAAATTGCAGTCTCAAGATGTGCAAAAACAAACAAAAAAACATGTATTGCTTGTATTGCCGTTCATAGCTGATTGGAATCTATCACATAAAATCCCAATTAAATAAATCGTGTGTTTTGGTTCTAATATAACTAAATAAAAAAAAAGTGAGATAAATGTCTTTGATCAGCATCGTCCAGACATGTTTAGATGCTGAAAATGTCTCTTTTCTATTTATTTTTCTTTTTTGTCGGAGTGGAACTTTTTCTTCACCAAACAACCTGTGAAGTATGTTTGAACATACAAAAACATTTCTCTTTTGTCAAAGCGTCATTATGTAAGTCCTGGCAGAAACTCGTTCCCCTTTATGTCCCTCCGTGCGCACGGTAGAAACCGGAAGTAAGAGGAAAGCTCCGACCAACAACAAACACAAGCCGTGCACATGCATTTATTTCCAAGCCGCATTAAAAAATGGACTCAAGGAATTTAAGTAACCAGTCGAGCTGCGTGTTTTTTAACTCTCTCTCAGAGGACTATCGATGTGTAAGTAGCCGCTGTCAGGACGAAGGCGGCTTTAGCTTTGCAGCTAATTAGCCGCATGACAACGTTGCCTTTTAGGCTGCAGATTGGCAGCTATTATTGTTCTCGTTAACATCAGTATTATTTACCGATGTCTTTTTGTTGTTGTTGTGTGTGTGCGCGGTGATTCTCCAGCTGGTGAACTAATGAACGGAGTTTTGACACCTGCGTGTTTCCTCCTGCTAATAATAGCAGTGAGTTGCCAGGAATGGTGGATGATTAGCTTCATTTCACCGCTGCTGATTGCTGTCAGTTCAGCCCCTTTAAAGCTGCTGCTTCTGGCTTACATCCCTGACACGGGAATCCCTCTGAGTCAGCGCCTGTTTTTCAACTATAGTTTCATTAGCCCTAAAAAAAATGCGTCTGCGGACCTGATCAGCAATCATGGTGCGCCAGATGAAAGCAATGTTGTAAATATAAGTGGTTATAAGCTTCATGTTTCTGTATTAAAGCCCTCAATAACAACATAAAGGGGGGATTTTGCTTCCAAGTGGATAATAAAACAATCCACACAGTTTTTTTTTTTTAATCTATTTTTAGTCAGCATTCCTCCTCAGCTTTAATGTTGGCATTAAACTTGAACTTTTAATTGATTTTAATTGGGTTTTTTTCTTGTATGTTATGTATATACACCATACAGCATCACCTGATTTGAACTTATGAAGCTTTTTCTCTCATCCGCACTGTTTCCACACAGCAGTTACAGGTCGTAATTATAAATGATTATAACTTCTGTTAGTTTCTGGCTTAATTCTGGCTGGATGATTGAACATTTTCTCCCAGAAATGGTCGAGATTATATAAAAACGGGTTGGTTTCTTGGCACAGACGCGGTGTTCGAACGTAGTCCGTCCATTTTTCAACAGATCCGGGCTTTAAGCCGGCCTTCCAGGAAACATCAACTTTTCGTGTGCTTGAGATCATTGTCTCGACTAAAATGACCAGTAGTAATTTTTTGGGATTAAAAGGTCAGTTTAAGTGAAATGTGATAGAATTTGCAGACAGCTGCCGTATATTATCTGTCGATCCGAACTGCTTTATGGCTTTTTGATGAAAGCTTAGCTTCTGGTCACATCAGAACTTTTTGACCCATTTTTATAACACCTTTCGATATATATTCAAATATATTTATGTTATAAAAGATTATATGTATGTTTTTTGTTTTTGTATTTTTACTTTTTGAAGTACTTTTTGTCTATAAGCCTTTAACCAGTAATCCATGACTTCCTGCTTCCCCGTGGTAAACATGACGTGACCGAATTCCCCCTTCCAGCGAACAAAACCTGTCATTAGTCACGCTAAGAAATGGGAAATACAAGAGAAATCGTCGGTTATGTAAGGCAGATTTGTGTTGAGGCCGTGATTTGCTATAAATGGGTACTACCTATCTAAAGTTGTCAGAGCAATGATAAAAGCAAATATATAAAAAGCAGCTGGAACTGTGACAAGCAAGGCTTGATGAGGACCTAAGTGCTCACTGTGAATAAAATGGTAAATGGAGGCAAACAAATCTGTGAAGCTCTCTGGTAGGGACCTACCATAATTTTTTTTTTTCTGTTCAGAAATAAATGTAAGCAATAGAATAGAAGTTTAACCGTGATTCCAGCAATGGGCCCCGTGCCTCCACGTGTGCACGGTTTCAGAATGATTCGATGGACGGACGTCTCTGTTTCATAAAAACCGTAACCGTACCGGTGCTGCTTCTTTTCCCCAGACCGTCATCGATAATCAAAGAGGTAGAGGGATCGTGTTTTGTATTCTGTTGATTGTGCGACTCCCCTCGCACGCATGGCGTTAATCATGTGCGACGCGGCGGCAGAGATGTTCCAGATCTGAGCGCGTGGGCATGCCCTTCCTTGCTTTGCATGCAAGACGGCTGCTGGCCTTTTCATTTTCCCCCCGGAGCTCGCTGGACCGGGCCGTGGCTTTCTCATTCTCCTCATTCCTCGGTGATTCTCCTTTCATTTCTCGGCGCCTCTTGCCTCTGAGTTTAACGAACATGCAGAGCGTCTGGTCCTAGCTCTGCTCATTATCACATCTGCCTGCGCCTGTACTCCATGTGTCTCTCAGCTGTCACTTACCAGCAACCCCCTCCCCTCTCTCCCTCCCTCTCTCTCTCTCTTTGTCTGCCGCTTGGCAAAATAGGTCGGATTCGTGTGGATGTGACATCCGCGAACACCTTTGAGTACACGTCTCAGGTGTCGGTACATTGCAGCTGTTTATGTTTAGCGTGCCGCCGTACTCGGAGTGCAAATCTAATTTTGCTATCCCTCCCAGTCTCTGGTGTGTTTGCAGACACGTACACAAACACACACACACACACACACACACAGGTACGCTGGAACAAATGGCAATCTTGTCGTCCTGTTGGCGTCTAAGCTTGTGATTATTATGATGATAGTGCAGCGTTTGCTCTGCGCTCCTCGACGTGTTTTTCAGAGGGCTTTACCTCAAACAAATGCAAAACGCACGGCTAAGCCAGCCTGCCGCTTTGATATGTTGTGAGCCGCGGACTAATCAATTGTTTCTGTTTCACAGGTGGTGATTTTATCAGTGAAACGAGCCACGGGAACCTTCTCCTTACTCGGATGGTGAATATCTCTCCGTCTTTTTTTTTTTTTTTTTTCTCTCTTTAAATCAAATCAACTTAGCGCAAGAAGTAAGGGAATTTGTTTTGTGTCGATTTGGAAAGCCCGTTTATTTCCCCTTAAATGGTGGTGCCACATCTGCCACGCAAATTCATTTGCGGGTTAAGTAGCAGAATTGAGTATGTGGGTTGTGCTCGTAAAACAACTGGCCAAATCGTCTTTGCCAGTACCAAACAGGGTTTGATGGAGTGTGATAGCGTGGGGGCCACATCTTTCTTACTGGGAACACACTGCAGAAACGGATCTAAAAACAAGTAAAATGTTCTTAAAGTTAGTCTATTTGTCCTTGATTTGAGCAGGTAAATAAGATTATCTGCCTATTGAATGAGTATCTTTGCCCCTAAAATAAGATAATTAGACATCCTGCACTTGAAATAAGATGATGAAGATGAATTGTTCCTATTTTAAGTGGAAAAATCGTATTGTCACTGGATGAAATCACAATGCAGACATGGAAGCTGAGATGACGGTCTGAAACCGCTGGTTATCGCACATCTCCGCTCTTAGGGACCCAAATGTACCCCAAGGTGGCAGTGCTTGTCCTCACATAGCAGGGATTATCAGAGACATAACTCAGCATCCGGGGGTCGTCAGGACGGACTGGCCTGCCTGCGGTCTAGACCTGAACCCGACTGTGGGGATGGGGTCAGGACACCCACTGCAAAAACGGATCTAAAAATAAGTAAAATGTTATTAAAATCTGTGTATTTTCCCCTGATTTGAGCAGGTAAATAAGATTATCTGCCAATGGAGTGAGTATTTTGACCCCTAAAATAAGATAATTAGACATCCTGCACTTGAAATAAGACGATGGAGATGATTGTTCCTATTTGTAAGTACAAAAATCTTATTCCATTGGCAAGTCATCTTATTTACCTGCTCAAATCAAGGAGAAATACACTGATTTTAAGAACATTTTACTTATTTCTAGTTCCGTTTTTGCAGTGGGCCGCTCCCAACCTTTGAGGGAGCCGCTTGGGTTTGAGTTTTGTGTCCGAGTAACCAGCGCGTCACGTCGGCTGGCTTACGATAAAATGCTGGTTGACGAATGGGACGTCGTCCCACAGCAGAGCGTGACCAAGCTGGTGACCAGCATGAAGACACGGTGCCGCTATTCTCCAAAGCACTACGGAAGCCCATGTTTGTTAAATTAAATTAAAATTAAATTGTGTTTGGTTAAAGTTCAACTGATCTTCGATCCAATTAACAAACTGCAAGCGAGAGTCAGAGGCAGAATAAGCGGCTTGGTGTTGGCAGAGACGATTTGACATGTTTTTCATGGCTGCAACCCACATATTGGGATATATATATATATATATATATATATATATATATATATATATATATATATATATATATATATATATATATATATATATATATATATATATATATATATGAGCTTTATGCTACGCTGAGGTAAACCCAAAAGTTGCAAGGGAAAGTTTGCGTAAGTAATAGGTAATAGCGGCTTAACAAAAATGGGGACAATGTTTTTCTTCAGTAAAGCAAGTTAGTTTACGCCATTGTTGTTTAAAGGCTTAAAGCCCGAGCATCTGAGGTGCCTGGAAACATTATACCCGTTGGTTTTTATTCGGTAAAGGCCCGTTTATCATGAATCGCGCTTCTGCATCTGGACACAGCCGAAGAACCGGACATCATCCCACGAGCTCGGAGGAGATTTCCTCTGCAGCAGGGCCGGGGTGTTGCCGGGGCGGACGGGACACTTAATCATGACATTAACCTTTACAACCAAGTTTTAACCTTTCATACTAATCATGTCATAAATCCTACAGTCCCAAGGCTTTGAGCTCTTTTTAAATCTTAAGACGTGCTGGTGGGTTTTGGGTGTTTTTTGGGTTGCCGTGCCACACCCAGCGTTGTAGAGTGTGGCGTCTGGCAGTATGCAACGCTAACGAGGGGGGGGGGGGTGCTCTTATCTGTAGAGGAGGTAGCTGTAAGTTGGTTAAGTTGAAAATATTACATTAATCTGGGAGCTTTGGAAGTCCGGAGCGGGAAAGAAATGCTGAAAAAGCCGAACTTCTGAAGGTTATTATTAAATTAAATGGGACCGTAATGCTGCAGCCTGTGAATCTCATTATAGTTTCTCCTTCCCCTCCTCAGTGTTTTCATGCTGTTTGTAATCTGGCTGCTCCGACGGTATCACTCCCCGGCTCAGGTAAATTTGCACAACACCGCACGGCGCCTCTCTGCCGGTTCTCTTTCTTTCTGTCTTTCTGTCTTTCTTTTTTTTCCCCCTTCCTTTTCTCTGTTTGCTCCATTTCCGCTGGAAATCTGTTCAATTAGCCATGGTAAATCTTGCCGTAATTGAACCCAATTAAAATGCACAGATTAATGAATCGGGGGTGTTAATTGACTCACGGTCATTCTGTGATAGTGACTGCCGTCCCAGCTCTTTTCCCACTCTTCAAGCGAAGCCGTTTAAATAAACGTAATATTTATGCTGCGCCCCCCTCCCCCAACTCCCCCATCCCCCACCACCACACACTCTGCTGCTTCTGATTCCTTCCTTTATCCGGAGGGATTTAGCTTTCATAAGGAGTTTGTTTGCGGCGCTGCTGTGAGCGCCAGGCTTCAGGATGATTTGGGATTTCTGAGGCCGGTCCGGCAGGTCTGTCTGGTTCAGCCGCACGGCATGTTATCCTCGTAATCTGAAGTAAATGACGGTTTAGCGCGAAGCTCCGACGGAAACCCATTACCTCCGGACCACGCTGCTGAGAGCGACCTCGCATCCTCCGCATCCCCCCCCCCTCCTCCCCCTCCCCCTCATCTCATTCCTTCGCCTCTTCTTATACAACATAAACCTTCTCCTTACTTGCATCCTCTCTGAAAAGGTTATCTGTCAGTCAATAGTCTTTAGTGCTCTCAAGGCCCTCCTGCGCGCTTATTGTGTCGTCCCCCACCCCCACCCCCCCTTTCCCATAGCCTTGGCAGGGTCACTGCAAGACATGAATTGATAAAGGGCTGTGTGTGTGTGTGTGTGTGTGTGTGTGTGTGTGTTTCCCTCGCTGTGTGCAGCCAGATTATTACCGCCGCTGCAGGAAAATGTGAGCGGTGTGTGTACCACGGCTCCACTCATTACATCCCGGAGTCTACAGATTATTGATTTGTTTTACATAAAACGAGCAATTTCAGAGAGGAAACGGGCCGCAGTGATGATTTCAGCCGGTCGTCACGGGGATAGCATTCCCCGGACTTCCTGTAAAGAATAAAAAATAAATGATCAGAATCGTAAGAAGCGCGTCCGTCCGTCCAGTTGTGCATAGGCATGGTTGTTGTGTTTGTCCTCTGGGTCTCTGCGTTCCCCCTCTGATGGACTGGCAGTCTGCCCTCTTGCCCAATCACTGCTGGAGAAAGACACCAACCCTCCATCAATTCATGCATGCAGGCACATTTACCGCCTGGTTATTTACCGTCCGGTCCCAGCATCGCCCCCCAGCGCATAGGGAACTTCTGTACCTATACCCGTTTTTGGAAACGCGAAGCGGTAAAAGACTGCTGGACCGGGAAGTCTGCAAGTTCGCTTCTGGGGAAAAAAAAAAAAACGAGCGGCAATGCCGGCGCGCCAAGCCGTCGGCGACATCGCAGACGATCCCAGCCATAATTTGTCCCTCTTTGTAGGCGCACATAAATGCACTCAGGCATTCTCACTCAGGGTGTTACGTTTGAAAATCCCTCTTCATGTCTTTCTCTTAAATTTTCACGCCGCAGAAGATGATTCTCAGCCTGACTGTAGCCGCCTTCTTCGACAGCGCAGCATATGTCATGGTGAGTTACTCTTGTCTGTTACACTAAAAGCAGACTGTGGCTGAGTCTTTTTCTTTTTTTTTTTTCCCTAACGCATTCCCATGCTGCTTCTCGCTCGTTCTCCAGGGTGAAACCCATCCGGAGGGATCTCTGTGCGACTTCCAGGCCTGGTGGCTGACATACTTCGGTAAGACAGGCTTAAATTAATTGCTCGGCGGCGCGGTTAGCGCGAGTCGAGCAGCGATCTAACACACGTCTGACGCCTGGCTCATATATCCCCGCAGCAAATAATATTGCTTTGTCATTTCCGTTTGTCGCTCCAGAGCAAAATGTGCCAAACAAGTTGGGAGCTGCTTCCTGATTTGATGCGTGTCGTAGCGTGAGCCCCCAACACTACTTTATGGAACCAAAAATACGTTTTTTTTTTTTATGGTTTAACGATAATAAATACATTCCAAGATGACAATTGTTAAAGTATAAGTGAGTAATCCGTTACTATAATATGCTCGTAGTACGACCAGCTTTGATTCTTGATTCCCAGCGGGTCAGATCTGCTGCCTAAGGTCAGAGTTTGTTACAAACGGCCAAATTCATGATACACATTTATACGTTTTGGGCTTCTTAACTCTCCAAAGGGACGACGTATCGGCCTCGTGTTGCTCAAACACCAGCCGTCTGCGTCTGGGTTATTGATTTGACGTTTAGGGACTAAAAAGGCCCCCCGTGACGATGAAAAGAACAGTTTTAGACCTGAACCGTGGTTTTAGCTTCTTTAGTCAAGTTAGAAAAGGCACCGTGCAGCAGCTGGTTAGTTTTCCACGAGTCAGAGGAGGATGACGACGGCGTCAATAAAACTACAGAGTCTCTTGCAGGATAAATCATGCCCCCTTTTTACCCCAAATAACAGCCGTAAACTTTAATGCGTTTTATTCCCCTTCTTTATGGGCTGGGTCAACACAAAGTTGGCCATGATTTTCGAATCGGAAGTGAAACAATGCATCATCTTGAAAATTTCACGTTTTATAAAAAAAAAAAAAAAAAAAAAAAACACAGCAAAAGAACGTTGCACGCATTAGTGTGCAGCCAGCTGAGTCGGCACTTTGTGGAATCAGGTCAGGCGGCGTCGGCCGCTGCGAGTGGTCTGGAGACTCAACCTTCTGCTCAGTGTTTTGGGAAATAGCCGTAGCGGATATTGGACATCAAACAGGCAAATCTCGTCACAGATTCTCAGTTGGACCGGATTAAGGTCTGAACCTCCGTCTAATCATAAGTCTTTTGCAGGATCTAACGATGTTTTTTTTTTTTTTTTTTTTTTTTTTTTTTTTTTTTTTTTTTTTTTTGGACTCCATCCAAATCTCATCCTCCGCATTACGATACTTCCACCACCATGGAGATGACGTGTTCAGGGTGATGTGCAGTGTTCACTTCTTTGTCACACGTGACATTTCGTATATAAAGATTGTCTAAACGGACCAGAGCAGCTTCTCCCGCGCGCTTTCTGTCGTCTTTGGCTTGTGGGAAACTGCAAACCGGTCTTCTTAGGGCTTTATTCCAACTTTGGCTTCGTTTTCTCTCCTCCATGCGTAACTATTCGTTTTCCTGTTGGCGGATTCTCCCACCTGAGCAGCAGATCTCTGCAGCTCCTCCGTTTATCGCTGAAGCAGCAGCCTTTTTTTTTTTTTTTTTTGGCATGTTTCTGTTTCATTGAAGCAGACGGCTATGACTTCCTCCTGACCTCTCATTCCATTTATGATAAGAGAGTCAACAGCAAATTAAACACAATCTAAAACAGATCAGGGGGAATAAGACTGTAATCGTCTGATGCAAACATCATGGTGCCACAAACAAAAGATATAGTCTACACACAAGTACTCATACCAATTAAATTTAAACCAGGAGTTTAGTTTTAAACTGGTTCTTCTGACCTCTGTTAGCTTTTATTTGTGTTTTACTTTTGCTGTGTAAAACAACATGGGACCATCAGGCGCTCGTTGCTGAAGGTTTTATGACAAAGCGTGTTCTCACGAGGCAATCCCATCTCCACGATGATTTACGGGGTTTCGTCTGGGACAGAGTTCGGTGGAAAACGCAGGTGCAGCGTTGATCAGATGTAGTTTTAGGCTGTAGACGGCTCTGCACAAGAAGACGATAACCGTCTCAGGTTGATGACAGTGGGAGTAGGGCAGTTCCTCGTCATTATGAAATTGACTCTCTAATAGGCTTACATAAGCTTTCAGCTGCAGCCATCCAATATTACTGCTTTCTTGGCAAGGATGAGATTCTCTCAGTTTAAAACCCAGAAGGAAAAATATCACAGCCCTGTGTTTTTTACACTAAATCTGGTATTTTAATACATTCATCTAAGCAAATATATAGAATAACAATAAAGCCTTGCAAAATGTATTACTAGCTTATTGTCCAGAGTATTCAATCTTTTTTTTTTTTTTTTATTGCTATTTTTCTTTATAGATTGACGCAGATATCAGTTTTGACATCAGCTGACTTATTAGTCAGGCTGTCTGCTCAGGTAGCCAGCCTGCAGTCTGCTGCCGCTCTTTAGAATGCCGTTCCCTTAGAGGGTCATTTTTTAGAAGGGAAAAGGGTATTATGTATTTATTTATTTTATTAATGAAGCTCCCAGGCATTGTGCGATAAAAGGCAGGGGAGGTCACAGTGCAGCATTTTTCATACAGGTGGTGAGCTCTGCAGTCACCGCAGTGCTTTCTCTGGCATCACATAAGAACAAAAAAGAGGTTAAACAGGAAAACTTTGGTGTTTTTAAGCCTCGGTGTGGCCCCCTACCGGATGCAGACTTGTTGTCGTTCTGGTTATGAAAGCTGCTGTTGCTGTTGAACATTGTTGGACCAAACGAGCTGCATACTTCATGCTACAGCGAAGACCTTCAACACACACTGTTCCCAGGCTTACTGTAAAAGAAAAAGCATTTTAACATAAAAAAGGATGTAGAAAACAAAAACTTCTGTAATATGAAAGCTTGCGTGCTTGCAGATGATCAGAATGAACTGAGGTCTACTGAACTCCTTCAAACACTTTGAATCGTTTTCCTCTTGCTGACACTTTGAAGGGTGGAAGATTAGGGTGTGAATATCGTTAAACTCAAAATTTCCTGGAGTTTTCTTTAAACTTCGCCGGGGATACCTGCACTCGGGCGGTAAGTCGGACCCGGAGAGGCCCTGAATGAGACACCCCAGTGACTCATGGTCAACATCATCCTGTGTGTGAGGAGATGGTTATCGTTCAGTCGACTAAACAGAAGGTGGCCGAGTGACCAAGCGTTACCTGGAACCTGTGCAGGTGAAACTATGTTGCTATGCAACCAAGCGTTACCTGGAAGCTGTACAGGCGAAACTAAGAATAACATTCTTAGCAGTCGTGGCTCGGAATTTCTTTCCCAGGACGGATTTTTGTTCTTTGTATTTATAGAACTGGCGTTTCAGGTTTTTCTTTTAATTGGCATAAAGGATTCTTAGCTGCGGTTTGCATAAAATGCAGCGTTTAGCTGAGGCAGAATCATGCAGCGTAATGGCCAGTGAGCTGGTTCTAAAGGGCTGCGTTGAGTTTGTGTGTGCAGAGCTGAGGATCCTTCTCCCGGGGACAGACTAGTGTGCATAAACACGAAGAAGTCGAGCAGGAGAAGCGAAGCTCAAACCAGCTTTTAACTCGGACGGCCAAACGTTATTAAATGTGTGCGGAGTGACGGTAGACGGCGGGAGGAGGGCAGCAGCAGGCCAGGTGTAGGGAGGCTGAGCTCTGTGTCGCCAAGCTAGAGGAAGGCTTCTGCTGCTTTCTGGCTGCATAAGGCACATTTGCAACGACAGTAATTGTGACTTATTGTGATAATACCGCTTCTGGCTTAGTCATTGCTCATTTCAAACGCTCCTTAAACGTACGACGAGTGTGGGTGCTGCACGGGACGTTTGTGTTTGCGCGAATGCACACACACGTTTGTTTGCATTCAAATAAGCAGAAGCACACACACACACACACACACACACACCCTGGCTGTGCAGAGAGAGCGAAACATGAAGGTGGGAAAAGGCTTTAAGTGCTGAATGCAGTGGTTTGCAAAATTATTGTCTCTCGTTTTCTTCTCCTTACGACAACCTTCCTTGTGTCTAAATGGGATTTTGTTTCTAGGAGTCAAAGGAAATCTAGAGAGCTTTGGAAGCTTTTTGCATTCAAACATCTGCAGAAGAAAAGAAGAAAAGCATAGCCCAGAGCACGACGCTGCCGCGGCAGGTTTTCGTGATGGGTGGATTGTGTTTTGCATGGTCACCACAGACACTCAAAGTTGTTCTAATTTGACCAGAGCGCTTTCTCTCGTGTTTGCCGGGTCCCCCGCGTAGCAAACAACGAGTCCTTTAGGGTGCTCCCTTAAGCCGGGCATACACTGTACGAGTTTTTCAGCCGTGGTACTTATATACAGGGGTTGGACAATGAAACCGAAACACCTGGTTTTAGACCACAATAATTTATTAGTATGGTGTAGGGCCTCCTTTTGCGGCCAATACAGCGTCAGTTTGTCTTGCGAATGACATATACAAGTCCTGCACAGTGGTCAGAGGGATTTTAAGCCATTCTTCTTGCAGGATAGTGGCCAGGTCACAACGTGATGCTGGTGGAGGAAAATGTTTCCTGACTCGCTCCTCCAAAACACCCCAAAGTGTCTCAATAATATTTAGATCTGGTGACTGTGCAGGCCATGGGAGATGTTCAACTTCACTTTCATGTTCATCAAATCAATCTTTCACCAGTCTTGCTGTGTGTATTGGTGCATTGTCATCCTGATACATGGCACCTCCTTCAGGATACAATGTTTGAACCAATGGATGCACATGGTCCTCCAGAATGGTTCGGTAGTCCTTGGCAGTGACGCGCCCATCTAGCACAAGTATGGGGTCAAGGGAATGCCATGATATGGCAGCCCAAACCATCACTGATCCACCTCCATGCTTCACTCTGGGCATGCAACAGTCTGAGTGGTACGCTTCTTTGGGGCTTCTCCACACCGTAACTCTCCCGGATGTGGGGAAAACAGTAAAGGTGGACTCATCAGAGAACAATACATATTTCACATTGTCCACAGCCCAAGATTTGCGCTCCTTGCACCATTGAAACCGACGTTTGGCAATTGGCACGAGTGACCAAAGGTTTGGCTATAGCAGCCCGGCCGTGTATATTGACCCTGTGGAGCTCCCGACAGACAGTTTTGGTGGAAACAGGAGAGTTAAGGTGCACATTTAATTCTGCCGTGATTTGGGGAGCTGTGGTTTTATGTTTTTTGGATACAATCCGGGTTAGCACCCGAACATCCCTTTCAGACAGCTTCCTCTTGCATCCACAGTTAATCCTGTTGGATGTGGTTCGTCCTTCTTGGTGGTATGCTGACATTACCATGGATACCGTGGCTCTTGATACATCACAAAGACTTGCTGTCTTGGTCACAGATGCAAGGCAAGACGTGCACCAACAATTTGTCCTCTTTTGAACTCTGGTATGTCACCCATAATGTTGTGTGCATTGCAATATTTTGAGCAAAACTGTGCTCTTACCCTGCTAATTGGACCTTCACACTCTGCTCTTATTGGTTCAATGTGCGGACCGGAACGCTCGCCCCCCCTCCCCCATTAAGCTGAAATTCGGCCCGATTCAAAAAATGCTCACACGACTGAAGAATCGGCCTGAAAAGGGCAAAAACTCGTACAGTGTACGCCCGGCTTAAGATAAGATAAATAGTCTTTATTGATCTCACAATGGAGAAATTCACTCGTCACATCGGCTCATACAGGAAGGTGCAGAGTAGGGAAGGTGCATTCAGTTATATACAGTGAATCTTCATATATACAACGGATCAAAAAGAATACCAAAAAAATACAAAAAGAAATAGGAATGGGCATATGCAGGGGTCGCCGCTGCAGATCTCTACAGCTTGCACACAGGCTTGGCAGAGTTTTTATGAAGGACGCCCTCCCTGGCAAAATGCATGTAAAAACAGCAAATCAAATCTGCAGGTATACCGCGGGAAAAAAGGGTAGCGTTCATCTTCTCTGCTGACTGAACCCCCACCCCTCTTCCTCCTTCGCTCACAGCCGCTCTGTCTCCCCACCCACCGCCATCCCCTGGCCTCCTCCGGCGCCCCCCCCCTCCCTCCCCTCTACCCTCTTTAGCCTCCTTCTCTCCTGTTATCTCCTCCTGCGTTTCTACAGTTCATCATCATCTCCCCGTGAACCCCCCGCCTCTCATCCATCACCCTAAGCTACAGGTTTCCCTCATATTACTGCCGAACGGGCCTTCATTTATCAACAGCGGAGCGCCGGCGCGGCCCCGCGTGCGTTCTCGCAGTGCTAACGCAAGCAGGCACGTGCATGTTTGGACACGAGTGTCGCCGGCGGGCGGTGTGTGTGCGTTTGTGTGTGTGCGTGTGTGGAATCTGACCTTGGTGTTTTTCTCTCTGCAGACTGGTGTGCCTTGGCCTGGGTTTGCCTCATTACCCTGAACCTGTACCTCAACCTGGTCAGGGAAATGAGCACCGAGAGATTTGAGAAGTGAGTAATTTGGCCCACTGTCCCTTTTTTTTTTTTTTTTTTTTTTTTTTAAGAGTATGTGTTTAATATTGAATGCGTGAATTCAGAGTCTTTTTTTTTTTTTTAAAGAGCAAAAAGTGCGACAGAAGAATCAAACGAGCGACCGCTTCTTTGAAGGATTCCCGTGTGCTTTCCTCCGTCTCGTCCTCTGCTTGTGGTTTGCTTCCCGTTTTGTTTAAAGCGCGACCTTCTTCTTCTTGTGTGTTGGCGTTGCGCGCAACGCGTTCGGTCTCTCCCCGCAGAGCTCGGACAGACCCCTCCTCTTCCACCTCCTCTTTTTTTTTTTTTTTCTTCTCCTCTTTCGGCCAGCTGACGCTCTAATTGAAATGGGAGCGAGAGTGAGCCGTGAAGCGCGTCTTAATGCGCGCGCGGTGCGTGCTCACCCAACCGTCTCCACGACGTTTGGCTCCGTGTCGCGGTCGCTCATACTCCCATGAGCTCTTTTCAGAGCGAAGTGTGAATTTGCTTTTAATGTGTGTGTGTGTGTGTAATATTCACTCAATCTTGATACTTGGTGCCAAGCTTTATTGGCAGGAGACTTTTTTGAAATAAAGATGAAAAGCATGAAAAAAAACGAACCACCTTTATGGCAGATCATATCTTGTTTATGCTTTTCAGCTCTGGGGGGGAAAAAATGAGAAGAAAAGAGGGGGAAAAAAAAAAAAACGCCGTCTTATAGGCTTTACAGTGGGTTCCCCTCTACCACCACCCACGGGAGGTTTCCGGCATTGATTAGTAATAAGCCTGACAGTATAATGGTGATATAACTCAGAAGTAGATGGCTTTATGTACACCCCGGAAGAGGGAAGTGCGAGGCAAGAATCAGTTTGATTTAAAGCCACGCGTGTCATTAAACGTCGGGAGCGAGGAAGGGTGGCGGGGAGGGGGATTTGTTTCCGGTTCTTGTGTCCGGTTACCCGCAGCGGGGAAAAGAGGCAGAGGAGACGGAGGCTAAAAGGATGCAGAGGAGCTGTTGTCTGCCGAATGAGCTCTGATAACGTGCTTCCAAAACGGAGTCCGAGAAATGAAATATGAGACCAGATCTGGAACGTTTCTCCATCCATCCATCTTTCTAGGCAAGGCAAATTTATTTATACAGCGCATTTCAGTACAGAGACAACGCAAAGTGCTTTACATGATTAAAATATAGGAAAATAAAACAGAATAAAAGCAAGTTGGAATAAAATGTAGAATCTAAAAGCAAATATTAAAAACAATAGGACTACAAAGTTGAACTAATGATGTTTCAGTAAAACATTTTAACTAGAACAGTCAAAGGCAATCCCAAACAAATGTGTTTTTAATCTTGATATAAAAGAACTCAGGATTTCTGCTCTTGTTCCAGATAAGTGGAGCATAGGAACTAAATGCTGCTTCTCCTTGTTTAGTTCTGGTTCTAGGTATGTGGAGTAGACTGGAGCCAGAAGACCTTAGTGGTCTGGATGGTTGATACACTGATAACAAGTCTGTGATGTATTTAGGTGCTAAACCATTTAGGGATTTATAAACTAACAGAAGTATTTTAAAGTCTATTCTCTGAGATACAGGGAGCCAGTGTAAGGACTTTATAACTGGGGTTATGTGCTCTACTTTCTTAGTCTTAGTGAGGACTCGGGCAGCAGCGTTCTGGATCAGCTGCAGCTGTCTGATCCACTTTTTAGGCAGACCTGTGAAGACACCGTTGCAGTAATCAATTCTACTAAATATAAACACATGGATTAGTTTTTCCAGATCCTGCTGAGACATCAGTCCTTTTAATCCTGGAAATTCTAGGCTAAAATGACTGGAAAAACTCTGGAATTACGGCAGGAAGGACGTGTGAGGAACCTGCGGTATACGTTTCTGCGTTTTTTTGGACAGATGGGGCTCGGCTGCGCCTGCATGCGCAATTACCCCTCGGGCCCCTTTAACCCAGCCTTCCACCCGCGCGCTGGCTTTCACACCCACGGCATCGCTCCGACGCGGTCGACGGCTCAGCTCCATGCTTTATGAATGAACAAATCGCCAGAGGAGACGGAGAGCGGAGGCTTTATGATCTAAGGATGATTGAAGTGGATGCAAGAGAGGGTAGAGAGTCGGCTCGTGCGCGTGTGTGTGTGTGTGTGTGTGTGTGTGTGTGTGTGTGTGTGTGTGTGTGTGCGGCTCCACCGAAAGCAAGAATCCAGGGAAAGTGAGCGTGTGATGAGGGAAGAGAAAGATAGCTGAAGACGGAGGAGTGGGAGAGAAAAGGGTGGTGTGAGGCGGTGGGAAAATGAGATTGTGTCTTGCGAGGGCTGAGTGTGTGTGTGTGTGTGTGTGTGTGTGTGTGTGTGTGTGTGTGTGTGTGTAAAGCTGAGCGCAGAGCCGTCCTGCTGTGCCTCATTAAGCCCATGTTGTGTGCAGCTCCGGACCTCGTCATCTCCCCCTGAAAGGCCCTGCGAGGTGTTCGCCAAGCCGGGTTGGGGCGAGGAAGTAGCTCTCGACAACGATTTTCTGACAACCACGTCTCCCCCTCCACCTCCCCCTCCCCCTCCCCCTCCCCCTCAGCGTATTGCAACCATGTGCTGGCAGCACAGATTTCCCCCCCCCCCGAACATCGCGTCGCCTCTCTGGCTTTCTGTTTATTATTTCTTTTCTGTGGGCCTTTCTTTCTCCAAATGTTTCCCATTTCCTCCCACGGCTTCCCGAGCCCTCTCATGTTCGTTCCAAACACAACCTCCATCTGGATTCCCCTCCCGCCTGCCGATGTGCTCTATTTAAGCCCGCCGCCGTCACGTTCCCCCCTCCACCTGCCGCGTGCTCTCCGCGCTGTCAGTCAGTGGGTGGGTGGGTGGGGGGGGCTTCCAGGGGCGCTGTCGTGGAGTGACAGCGTGCGCGCGTGGTGTCTGTGCGGCGCTCCACTCGAGGGGAATCGAAAGCGTGTCAGCCGTGTCACTACTGCTCGATTGACCGTACTCGGAGCAAGTCAGGGGAGGACTTCCACTCTATTGACCAGGCGACGCTGTACGCTCTATAAAGTATCGACTCCCAACACAGGCGCCAAAGTCACTGGGCCACACACCTCATCCGTCTGACACACACACACACACACACACACACGCGCTCACACTTACTTACACCGGCGTCTTTAAAGGCCGCCGCTGATGCTATTGTATTTCGGTTATGAGTCTCTGCAGCCTCTTTAACCTTTTTTCTAAACCTTGTTTCGTTGTTGTTGTTTTTTTTTACACGAGGAAGCCAGCGTCGTTCTCACGCTTTAAGATGCCTTTTAATGATGCTATGGGGTTTTAAGGCAGTGGCGCCACCAGTGGGTGGCCAGGGGTGGCCATGGCCCCCCCACTGGTCAGTGTAATTTGTAGCATCAGTTTAGCATTTCATCCCATCATGCACAGCCAGTAAGGCAGTCGCTCTTCCTGACCTTCTATCACGCTTTTATATGTACCTGCCAGTATCTACTTTCCTCCAGTAATTGCTTTGTTTTTCAATAAATTAATAAATGCACTCCTTATTTCTAATATAATTAGACAACAAAAAGGAATTGTTGTTCAACTCAAAATGTTAACTGTACTGTTATTGGTCTATGCACATTAGATCATTAGTAACATTAAAAACCAATCATCAAACCAAAAGATGTTTACTTGAGTCTTTCTGATAGTTTTCTACTAGCAGGTTTACTACAACAGTAGAACAAAATCTTGAAGTTACGGCTTTTAGTTTCAGTGCCACCCCAAGAGTTTAATTAACTGTGATTTACTGCAATTTACTGTGATTTTTCAAGCTGTATGCAAACGAAATTTCGTTCTGTACGCACTTTGTGCATACAAAATGACAAATAAAGTTGTCTAAGTCTTAAGTGGCCCTATCTGGCCGCCCCTATGAAACATTTCTGGAGGCGCCACTGTTTTATGGAGCGGGCCAACACGGAGAAGCACACGATTGTCCCCCTGGTGGAACGTGGCGGTGGCAACATCACGCCGCTCGGAGCTAAAGGGAAGATGGATGAAGCTCAGAAGTAGAAAACCTGTTAAGCGTGGCAAAAACAAAAACTTTATTGACAGTCGGGGGCAAGCCTTGAAAACCGATATTCGCAAATGCTCTCCAACTAATCGGACTGAGTTCAAGCTATTTGGCAAAGAAGAATGGCCTAAAGATGTCCTTCTCCAGCTGTGCAGCGACGGATGCAGAAACCCCAAAGCATAGCTTCAAATGAATGCCCCTACGTTTGGATTTCTATTTGTAAAAAAATAAATAAATAAATTAAATCCCAACCATCATTGCCCTTCCACTCCAGAATTGCAAACTACTTCTCGTTGGTCTGTTGCATAAAATTCTGAATTAAATACGTACATTTTAGCAAATGGAAAAACAAAAAAAAAAAGAAGTTCAAAGAGTGTGAATACTTTTGCAAGCTACTGAACATCACCGGGATGTGCTTAGTGAGAACTCACGCCCCGTTTGCCGCTTTTACCCAAATATTTCCCCTGGAAATCATCTTGTCCCGAACACTTAGGTTAATTACAGTTTAGATCAGCATGAGTAATTGGCTGCCTGGCTGAATAGACGTTTGTCGGTAAGTGAAAAATGACCCTGATGGCGACGCCAACAAAGAGGGATGAACTAAACCAAAACAGGTCTTCTTATTATTAGACTGTTTTGTTTTTTTTTACTATCAAAATGGGCAAAAGGGTTTCCTGCCTGCTTTCATATGGAGATAAATGTCTGTTTTTCTTATCGTCAGGTTCTACCATCTGGTGGCGTGGGGGGTACCGCTGGTCATGGCCTCTTTGCCGCTGCTGAAGGGCTACTACGGCCCCGCGGGAGCCTGGTGGTGAGTGCGTCCTAACGACCTTGACACCGTGTGGGGATTTTTCCTCTTCCCGCTTCTGCCCCTGTTCTGGCTCTGGGTCCACTTAAATAGGAGTTTAAAAAAAATTGGCAATCACCAGCGCATCTGATCACTGTAAACTATCTGCTGGAAGCGGCGTGGGAGGGAGGGAGGGATGGAGGAGAGGGGGGGGGGGAAGGTGAGGAGGCGGTGGAATGAGAATTGGGACAGAGCCGTAATCTCCGGGCTCGGCTCTCTCTTTCCACTCTCCGCTTATTAATAGCTGCAGCTGCGCGGCTTTTTCCTCTCTGCAGTCACACAAGTCTCCCCTTCCGCTCTCCCTGTAACCCGCTCATCGCTCTCCCTTCTCTCTCTCTCTCTCTCTCTCCTCTCCCCAGCTGGATCACAGACGGTCACGTAGCCTGGAGATTTGGGATGTAAGTAGACCCTTTCAGCGCCGCCATCAAAGCTTAACCCCCCCCACCACCACCACCACCACCACCACCACGAAGCCGTAGGGGGAAGACTGGGAGGAGCAGGGGGAAGAGGAGGGCCGTCTCTGCGGGGAAATGTGAAGGGTTACATGTCAGGGGAGCCCACCCGCCTCCTACCACGTACGCGCGCCCCCCTCCGCCTCGTCCGATTCCAGCGGAGCCGCCGCGCTGTGGCTCTAACCGTTTAGGACGGCTATGACGGATTACGCCTGTCTGCCGCTTTCTGCAGCTGCTCCTAAAAGTCTGCGAGTGCCCTGCCAATCCCCGCAGCGCACGCACTCTCAAACACGCGCGCAACCCTTCCCCCCCCCCCTTCCCCCCGTATGAGCCAAGGTAATCGCATTGCTGCTTGCAGCATCAGCAGGGAATCAATCTTTTAAAACAAATAAGCACACACACACACACACACACACAGGCTCACACAGGCGAGCGGAGAACAACACACGGCTATCAGGCGTGCTAAACGAGCTCGTGTCTCTTTTATCAGCGCTCCTCTTCTCCCCGGCTCTGTCTGGTTTCTCCACGCTGTTGTGGCCCAGGGGGACGCGGCACTCGGAGGATCAGGGAATCTTCATTAGCTCTAATTACATCAAACCAGACTAGAGATTAGAGGCCAAGGCAGCACCCGTCAAGAAGAAGAAGGGGGGTGGGGGGGGGAGAAAACACACGAGCAGGCACGCGCGCGTGCACGCTCAGATACGCACACCCCGCCAGCAGCATGTGGGAGGGCAAAAGTGTGCGGTGTTAAAGGTGAAAAATGAAAGAGGTGGGAGGGATGGCATACGGGATACAGTTAGTGAGACAGGGAATTACTCAGCGCGAGAGGGAGACGAGGGGCTGCGGAGCAGGACAGGAGGGAGCGCCAGAGAAATAGATTGTCCTGGTTTCTGCTGCGCCCCCTCCCCTCCCACCCCCCCACCCACCCACCCCCCCACCTTCGTAGTGTGTCTTCATCAGAGCTCAGCGAAGCGCGCAGACAGAACAGACAGGGGAGCTTCGGAGGAGGAGGGTGTGAAAAGGGGATGAAAGAGGAAGGTGAATAAAAAGCAGAGGACAGCGCTGTGTGTGTGTGTGTGTGTGTGTGTGTGTGTGTGTGTGTGTGTGTGTGAGTGTGAGGGAGATGGAGGTGCAGAGTTTCAGGGGCTGAGTCAGCAAATGGAAGCGCCGGAGCTTAGCTGAGTCACCGCTCTGGAGAAGTCCCCCGTCGGTGCGTGTCAGCGGCGCCGCGGACACGCAGCTGTGAAAATGACATTCACAAATGAATCGGTTGGACTTTTTTTTTTTTTTTTTCCCCTTCTCGTCTTTACAATATCGCTTTGGAAACGGAAACATCGCCACTGAATACATCTCAGATCGGAACGTGTCAGAATTTGCTGGGGAATATTTTAGCGCGCCGTAATCTTGAGTCTTTAGCTCTGAACTTCCTTCAAAGCCACCGACGCTGCGCGGTTTGTCCAAGAGACTGACGCGACGCGCTTCAGCTCGGTGTTTCCAGACATCACGACCGCAGCGCTTTGAGAAGGCGGCTGCCTTGACTCGTTTTATCACGTTGCAATCACAAACCTCGGCGTATTTTATCGGGGTCTTGTTAGAGAGACCGACACAAGGCATAGATCTGTGGGGGTTTTTTTTGCCCATTCTTTGCATAGTACTTTAAAAGGCAATCAGATTGAACAGGAAGACTCTTAAGAACTAGGGGTGTGCAAAATAATCGTCATGACGATGCATCGCGATTCTAATTTTCGCGATCTACTGCATCGATTCTTGACGGCAAGTATCGATTATTAATTTAAAAAAATTAATAAATACAATAGCGTACCACGCACGTGACGTCACCGTCTCAAGAGCAACGCCCCTTTTGCCGCTTACGTAGGACATACAGGTAGAGAACGCCCGTAGCAGCCAGCTATTACACGCGCAACAGAACCGGCGATATGACCGACTTTACAGCCGTTAAACTTTCCCAAGACGATGTCCCAGGCGCACGGATTACTGGTCGCACTGTCGAAGAACACACCAACCTTCAGCTCAAACGATGGCTTGAGGTTCGAGGGCTTAAAAAACCGGAAAACGGGCCGACTTGATCGAACGGTAAGCTTTGTTTTTTTTTCCTGCGCGGCGTTCATGGCGTCCGTCCAGGGATCGGTATGTTTAATGTTTGTCTTATTTGAAATGTTTTTGAGTAAGCTATCCTGGTAGCAGGCTATCATGTTAGCGCCTGCTACCATGATAGCCTATATGCTATCATGGTAGCAGGCGCTACTTTATTAACATGTCGGCCACCAAAATACTCTTACCTTGACTTGATGTCGCTGGAATTGGGTCAGGATGTTCTTCGGTTGTGCCCTTTCCTCCGACAAAATGCTTGCTACATATGTACGTGAATTTGGTAACTTTTTTCCGGGTTGAACTGTTGTGTAGGCCGACCGCACCAGTGTACCCAGCGCACACATTTCTCCTTGGCAGTCTTGAAGAAAACATCCTTCATATACGGCCGATCAGCGTACCTCGAGTCGCTGTTGCACGTTCCATAGCAACAATGTTTAAAAACCATGGTCTTAGATTTGGAAAAAGCAGTCGTTTACCGAGTAAAACCAAGGGTAACGCACATCTGTTTTACAGCGAAACAGCGGCGGACTATGCAAGCTTGCCCTACTGCGTACCACGTGATGTGACGTTACGTTTCTAAAAATAGCTCGCTCGCAGTACGCTATTGCATGAATGGTTGGCGAACATCTGGAAAAAACAAGTGGAATACAACTTCATTGGTTTAAAGGACCGCTGAGGCCATCTAAACGGCACTGATTAGCCTTATTTTGTTATTTTAAGTTTTATAAATCCTGAGCACTTTTTGTCAGTGTGTCCAGTCCAGTAAAAGTAATATTTGTTTTCATGGCAATACCTCCAAAAGTCGTTTCAATAAATGCAGCTATGTGTGAATTCAGTTGCTTTCAGTTATGTATCAATTGAAGACACTATCCAGATCATACACAGCCAGTCAGCCACTGGTAATGGCTGTATTTTTTTTTTTATAACAGTGTTCAGTGAAAATATCGCAATGCATCACGATAATTCAAGTATCGTGATGCATCGTGATAGAATCGGATCGTGGCATGTGAATCGTGATACGAATCGAATCGTGACTTCTTTGGCAATACCCACCCCTATTAAGAACATCAGTTTTCAATCCAAGATTCTCACTTGGATTTTGGTCTGGACTTTGACTAGGCCGTTCCAGCACATGACCGCGGCTCTGATCTAAACCATCCCATCCTGGGTCCGGCTGTACGCTTACAGTCGCTGTCCTCCTCCCCGTTCTCGAGTCTTTGCAGCCTCTGTTTTCTTCCAGGATATTCCAGCATTTAGCTCCGTCCATGTTCCCGCCAAGTCTGACAAGCGGCCCTCTCTCTGCCAGAGAACAGCTCGATGCAGCCGGGTTAACGGTGTGCTCAGGCCGGTCTGAGTTCATCTTCCACCGTGTATCATTCTGTAAATGGGTTTCTTCGTGCCACTCATTCAGTAATTGGGTGACTTGGTTGCGCTGGACTTTATTTAGAGGTGTCCGAGTAAAAGGGGACTATTACTTTAAGGAATTATAGGAAACCTTTAATCTATCAGATAAAACTCCAATAAACAGCATTAAAGTTTGCCGTTTCCAAATGTGGAAATGTTATAGGGGTATGATGACTTTGCTGAGACAGTGTAGATTGCTGCCTTCACTGATGCACAAGCTTCTCTAAACACTTGATTTCTGCATGTGTGCCCTTCATCCCCCCCCCTCCCCTTCCCAGTTTTCCTTTCATATCTAAGCGGATGAAAAGTAAAAGTAAAACTTTGATGGCTGCAGTTTAGACTTTGCTCCGGTCTCCTGTATCCCGAACCCTTCAGTCAGGCCTCGCCCACCCCCCCCCCTCCCTTTTAGAGCCACGCCCGGAAGAGGCCGTGTGCGGGAAGATTGCGTTAGCTCTCATTGACGATGACCTTTCTGACACGCTGGTGCGATCCGCAGCATCTCTGCGGTCATCTGTATTTCATGCACGCTCCTGCGGTCGATCTGTTAGGAGCGGCGTCTTGCTGCTGTTGCTTTGATTCCCACCTTCACCCTAGTTTTAATCACCAAGAACTGCTCTCTCTCTCTCTCTCTCCCTCTCTCTCTCGCTCTCTTTTTTTTTTTTTTTTATTTCCTTCTTTTCTGATTGCGAGCCACAATCCACCGCCTATTCCTCCACCTTTATGTCCTCACCTCTATTCATCTCCTCACTTTTATCATCTGCTGCCCACTCTGTGCTTCTGTTTCGCTCTCCCCCCTCCGTCTCCCTCTGCTCTCTTCGGGTAGTGCTCAGCTGTAGAGCACAGCGGACTCTAATGGCAGATCATTATCATGCTAATTAGAGCACTTTGTAGCTGCCGCCCGTCATTCTCTCCTCCTCACAGCCCCCTACACTATCGTTAAAAAGGCCACCCCCCCCCCTCTCCCCTCCGATTCCTCTCTCCGCCAATCCGCCTGCCTCCCCACCGCCTCCCCCTCCGCTCGTCTTTCCATCATTAACGGGACAGGCGCTGGCGTAATTGGACGCTGTTTATTCCGGCGAGCAGGTTATTAAATCACACAGAGGTGACGCTCGCGCGGGTCTCCCTCCTTGAAAGGTTTCATCATTGTCCCACGGCGGCGTTCAGCCGGCGCACGCCTGCGGCAGACGTCCGACGTTTCTTAGTGGAAGGAAATTCATACTTTTCCGGCCCTAAATTTAAGCTGTTCTCGGTCCTTCAAGGCCGTCTTCAATAGAGCGTGAACTGTCACTAGGAAACTCTGACAGACACGTTCACAGAGGACAGGATTTAAGGAAGGAGGCTGGAGAAAACAGACAAATAACGAAGGGAGGGAGGCAGGGAGGGAAGGCACCCTGAGGAAGGGACGGGACAAAATGACAGCGGTAAGGAAGGGCACAATGAAAGATGAAGGGAGGGAAGGAAAGAAGGGTACACCCAAAGAAGAAAGGTCTCAGCAAAGGAAGGAAGAAAGGACACGATGAAGTAAGGGAGGAAAGAAAGACGGACAGGCTCAAGGAAGAGTGGAAGGAAGGGAAGAGGGAAGGACGAAACGAACAAAGGGAACACACAAGGAAAGAGACAAGGAGTCAGAAAAAGGGGACAGAGTGAAAGGATAGTCGGCGCGAAGGACAAAATGGTAAGGTAAGAAGGGATAAACGGAAGGAAGGAGGGAAGAAAGGGAAGTACTCGAGGAAGAAAGAAAGGGACACTGAGGGACGGATGGAGAGACCATCACATGGAAAGGAAGGAAACGAGGGAGAACAAAATGAATGGAGCACACAAGGAAGGAGAGAAATGGGACACAATGAAAGGACCGGGGGACGAAAGGACAGAATCGCAGAAGGATCTAAGGAAGGACACAAGGAGGGAAAACATGAAAGGAACATCTCAAGGCAGGAAGGAAGGAAGGACGAAACGAAGAAAGGGAGCACACAAGGAAAGAGAAAAGGATGGAGAAAAAGAGGACAGAGTGAAAGGATAGTCGGCGCGAAGGACAAAATGGTAAGGTAAGAAGGGATAGAAGGAAGGAAGGACACAATGAGGGAAGAAAGGACACTGAGGGATGGATGGAGAGACCATCACATAGAAAGGAAGGAAACGAGGGAGAACAAGATGAATGGAGCACACAAGGAAGGAGAGAAATGGGACACAATGAAAGGACCGGGGGACGAAAGGACAGAATCGCAGAAGGATCTAAGGAAGGACACAAGGAGGGAAGATATGAAAGGAACCTCCTCAAGGCAGGAAGGAAAGAACGACAAAATGAATGAAGGGAGCGCATGAAGACAAAATGCAATAGGGAGGAAGGTAGGAATTAAATAAAGGACACGAAGTGGAAAAGTAAGAGAAAAACAGAATAACACCAGAAAGCAAGGACACAGGAGAGGAAGCAAGGACAAATGATGAGTAAGAACATGGGGAATGAGGGAAGGTAGTAAGGAAGCACACATGCATTATCTTTCCATGGCTGCAGCTGCTCACGCTGTCTAAAGCAGCAGCGTCTCCCTCGACTGGCCTGATATTCTCTGTCAGATCAGGAAGCACAGATATATAAAACATAGATTCCTCCCTCCTCATGCTGCCGTCCCAGATTCTCCTCTTTACAGGAAGTTTAAGTTGATTGTGCTCAGCGGGTTCCTTCCAGTCCTCGGGCATGGGGTCTCAAGCACGGGCCGGCCTAAATTAGGCCAAGGACCCGGTATTTGCCTTTCCGAACGGCTTCTGAAAGATGCAGCTTGCAGGATTCATGCCAAGGACTTTTCTGGCACCGCGTTGGACATTTAATCCCAATCCATTTTCCTTTTGAAAGCCTGTCCACTCATTTATAGGTCAGAGACGAACTCAGTCCCCCCTCCTTTTTGTTTTAAATGTCACTTCAACATTTTTCCTCTTTCGTAACTTGCAGCAGCCGTCCTCCGCTCTACCCTGTGTTTTTTTTTTTTTTTTTTTTTTTTACAAGGCAGACTTTTCCATCGGCAGGTTCTCGGAAAGGGGCCGAGCGGCGCGGTCGTGACTGCTCCCCGAGTTACTGTGGCGACCAGGAACCTGTCTATCAAAGCGAGACAAAGACCTGTTTGGTGAATGCAGGGAGAGGTTGAAACTCCTCGCGGCTTACATCACCTCCCAGGAGGTTGCACAACACAAGGCTGCCACTCCAACAAAGCCAGCCTCCCGCTCCCTTTGCTCGGCTCGCTCCCTTTCATCCGCTCGCAAAATACCTGACATATTATGCACGCCTGCCTCCTGTGATTGGCAAACCTCACTCCCTTAGGAGCGCGGCGTATTTCCAATATTGTCACTCCGCTGGCATAATCTTTTATCCCGCCTCTCGGCGCGCCAAAATCTGTGCACGGTGACATCCAGGGGTGCTTAGTCAGGGCTTTTCCTGCTGTTAATTTACACGCCGCGCGTCCCCCGCGCAGCGTTTATTTCCTCGCGCAGCAGCCTCGGCGGGTCGCCCTCGACTCTCACCTCAGCGATTTCTGGACCCAATACTGACGTTTCATAACCTTTTTAAGCTGCAGTGGCTTAAAAAAAAAAAAAAAGCCTCCGTGGCCTTGGAGTTTTTTCACGTTTTGTTTCTTTACAACCAGGTTCAGGGTTTTTTTATCAGGGTTTCATGGGACAGATCAACACAAAATAGTGCATAATTGTGGAGGGTAAAGGATCCATGGGTTCTATGGGGCGACTGTGGCTGGATGGGTTGAGTCTGGCAATCAGAAGGTTGTGGGTTCGATTCCAGCTTCCCCTTGCAACATGTCGATGTGCCCCTGGGCAAGGCACTTAACCCCAAATTACCTACCGAGCTGCGTCTCGGTGTATGGGGAGTGTTGGCCTAGTGGTTAGAGCAGTGCGCTTGCACTCAGAGAAGGATGCAAGTACCCGGTTAGATCCCCAGCGCCTGCACTCTGGGTTCCTGAGCAAGACCCTTAACCCCAGGTTGCTCCCCGGGCGCCACACATGGCAGCCCACTGCTCCCCAAGGGCGATGGGTTAAAAGCAGAGAACAAATTTTGTTTTAATGTATGTTTCAATGACAATAAAGATGATATTACTATTACTTATTCTAGATAGAAATACAGAAAATGTCTAAAGTGAGGCTTGAATTTGTCAATATTTTTGCGGAACAGGCGTTTGCTTGCTAAAATAATTCCTCTAACATCTCTGCCAGCTTCCCCTGGTCTTTCCCTGGTCTTCATGATGCTGTTTGTTCCCCAACACGCCTTTTAGGGCCTCACAGGAGCTGGGTTTCTGATTTTGTTAAGGGGCAGCATGGCAAAGGGGACGGGGTACAAATGGGTGCCACTCTCAGATTTTTGTGTTTACTCTTTTGTTTTAGAAACCAGTTGTCATTTTCCTTTCACTTCGCAATTATGCCCCACCTTGTGTTGATCTGTCAAACAGAATGCCCGCAGCACGGATTAAAGCTTCTGGTTTTAACGGGGGCAACAAATTAAGCAGATCCTGAGGTGGGAATACCTTTGCAACGGCAATGTACAGTTCTTAACAAATGACTGTGTCGTTTTCTGCACTGCTGCTGTGTAAAAAAATCAAATAAAAATAATAATAAACTGGACAAATTTCTGCTTCTCTTTGGTCTGCTGCGGTCACAAATAGATTTTTTTACTCTAACCCAACATGCCCCACGATGCTCAGCAGCAGCAAAAAGCTTTCTTTATAGTTTGGTGCTGAGCAAGTAGTTTCCTGCAGGATTTTTTTTTAGACCTTTTAACTGAGAAAAGCTGCCTGCTGCAGCAGTGAAAGTGGACAAAGGCACGCTGACCACACAGCTAAACAATCAGCTTTTGTATAGGTCTGTTTTATACAGTACGTATGCACTTCCTGAGGTTTGACCAGCCCCCACCACCCCCCTTAGTCTAAACATGCTGCAAGCACCCTCATCCTGGACGACTGCCTGTTCATCCACAGCCCACCAGCCCGGTGTCAGGGTGGATGATGCCATGATTTACCTGCTGCACTGAGCTCTGGCCCACCTGGAGAATCCCGGGAGCGGCGTGAGGATCACGTCCTTTGATTTCCACAACGCGTTCAACGCCATTCAACCACGACTCCTGAAGGACAAGCTGGAGCTCTGTAGACCCTGAAGACTTTCTTTAACTTTGTGGTGGCATCTGCCATCTATGGTCTGTTGGAGCAGCAGCTGTATAAACCTATTAGGAGGGACAGCTCTGTACTGGGATGCACCCTGGACCCAGTGCAGGGAGACAAAAGGACTGTAAGAAACATCACATCACTGATGGAGCTGTTGCAGAGCTGGAGAGCTCTTTCAGTGACGGACTGCTGCACCCTAGATGCTCTAAGGAGCGCTTCTGCAGGTCCTTCCTCCCAGCTGCTGCTAGACTTTATAATCTCTGCTGCTCACAACAGACTCAATAAGCGCTGACAGCATGCCGATGGTTGCACTGGTTCTGATCCGATTGTGAATCTTTTACGCTGTCTCTCGGATACTAAGGTGCACTTACACACGGATTAGCTACTTTCAGCTGCTGCTGTACAACGTGCATTCAATCTCAAATTCTGTAAATAAGCTGGAGTTTTTTCATTGAATATTTCATCTTTTTTTCTTTTTGAGTTTTTTTTCTTTTTTTGAGGGACTAGTGACTCGATTTTTGTGCAGTGGGCTGACAGGAAAGGGGGAAGGAGACAGGGGGAGACACATGCGGCAAAGGACCACAGGTCGGAGTCGAACCTGGGTGGTGCGCGCGTGCCCCCGTAGCACGCCAATATTTCATCTTTTTTACCAGAGCATGCCATATTATCAATAATCTGCCAATATTCCCTCTGGTATTTATTTTTTTTCTGATAAAGCTCACCCTCTGCTGCTTTAGAACTAACTTTAGATTAGATTATCTTGTTTTTTCCTTACTGTATACTGTGTGTGTTTTCCACCATCACAACCAAATTTCCCCATTGTGGAGCCATATAGGAACCTCTTATCTTATAATACAGTTAAGAGAACAATGATTTTTCTGGTTGGCCAGAGACAGAGTTTGAATATCAGGTTCCCAGTTAAAAAAAAAAACAGTAGTAAAACCTTTTGTCCAGTTTTGAAACCAAAAGCAATCTTTTTAACATAGATTCCTGCTAAAACCATCTCATTACCTTATTTTCTGCTATCTAAAATAAGTTTCAGTCCAGATGACTGTTCTATCCTAACACGATGTTCCTGCAGGTCAATAAAGGAGGCCAAGTAAACAAAGTCTCAAACCAAACACAAGCAGATGTCTGGCTTCCCTTTTGCTCCCGTTGTGTTTGAGTGTTTTGTGTCCCTCTGGTTCGCAGATGGTACGTGCCTCTCTTCGGCCTCATCTTCATCATGATCTGCTGCTACGCCAGAATCATCTGTGTGGCCAATAACAGAGTAAGTGCTCAGCATTTATGCAACATTAACCCACCGTGGCAGAACCACACAGTCCAATCAAAGATCCTGAAAACTGACACAATTTGGGGCTAAAAATGTAATTTGATTTAAATTTTACGTTATTTTTGCGACTGCTTTTAACATTTTAACCCTGATGTTCCTGCAGAGGTGTCAACAAGTTGACAAACAGGATCTCCAGTGTCTGACGGAGACAAAAATAGCTCAGGCTGCAAACAAGCCGATGCTCTAAATACAGTAGCTTGTCTGAGCTTCTTAATTTGGAGGTAAAAATAAAAGGAGGACCTGTCAGTCAGAGCTGCACCCAACAGTCAAAAGCTAATTACACTTGGTTGATTAATTCTTGTTTTTGTTTTTTTCTCCCTCATCTGTAAATACATTTGAACAAACAAGATCAAATATAGATTTTTTTTAAAACTGGTTGGGCTTAGGTTACCTCAGGAATCTGTAAGTGGTGGCTCTTTAGCTCCTCCATTAGGCATATTAAGAACTTTGGCTGAAAATAAACAGAAACGAGGATCTGTAAAGGTAAAAGGAAAGGTTCATTTTAGTATTTCCTTTGTTTAAAGAGCTTTTAAACAGCAGGGCACTGGTAGTATCACACAAGGCAGGAGAGAGTTGTTCAAATCAACAAAGTCTACTGTGAAGGTTTGAGGTTTTCTTGTTCTAAAACCTATATGTAGGAATACAATTAATAATTCATTTCTACATATATAAATTTCCCCTAAATTCCCCTAAAGATCAAGTTGATTTTACGGGTAAAAAGTGAGGGGGAAATTGTTTTTTTTCCAATATTAAATAAAGGAAACTGTTTTGTGTTTCATGGATTAAATCTGAAGTCCATCTGGGTTTTGACCGGAACAAATCAAACGTTTCTGCAATGCCACCCAGAAGTCTCCATAGGCCTTTAAGCCTTTTTGCATGTTATAACGTCACGAGACGACAAACCAGGGGATTTTATGTCACTGAACAACACAAAGTGGTACAGAAATGCAAAATGGACGGATGTAATTTTCTACAAAAGAACAATCTGCAAAGTGTGGCGTGCCTTTGTATTGAGCAGTCAACTGCCTTCAAAATTCACTTAAATCATTAATTATAGCCCAGGACTGCTTGAAATCGTGAAACCTGATTGCAACAGTATGGTTGAATATTGCGATAACGATTACCCAACATTTTCTTGACTCTTTTATTTTGCCTCAGCGTGAAACCACGTGTCGCCGTCCATCCTCTTCACAAAAATGCGTTTACTTTGTGTTGGTCCATTACATAAAAATACCTATAAAACACACTGAAATTAGTAGTTGCAGTGTGGCAAAATGTGTAAAAAGTTCACGGGGATGTTTTTCCGGGGCACGGCATGTATTTGGGAGATAAATACAAGCACAGAAGCAGAAAGCTCGCTGCAGTTTTATCCATTTGTGGCCTTATTTATTATTTAGGTTGTGAAATTGGAGAGGAGGATTTCCTGATATATATATTTTTTTCTTTTAGAAAAGGAGTAGCTGTCGCTTACGATTAGGACTCTGTCGTTGTCAACGTTTCAGACTCAGTCAGGGTGGTTAGGCAACCGGTCCATGAACTGATTTGCCTCCTTGTTGATCTGCTCTACAATCTGGCTCAAAGGTCCGTGTAGCTTTCCATCATAACGATGCAGCACTGTACAAAAAAAAAAAAAAAAAAATGTGCATATCTACCATCACGTAATGGTAATGGCCAAAAAGGGTTGCTTTTGGTTTTATTTCACCTCCTCGGCGACGCCTGCGACCGAATGCGAAGGAAAAGCAAAAGAGAAGCAGGCTGGAGGCTCATAAGCTTCACCGTGCCCTTTTATTATGAATGTTGGCATTCTTTCTCCGGGCGGCGGCGGCAGCGGCGGTGGGAGAGATTTTACAGATAGCCAGGTAGCAGGGCGACGACAACAGAGAGAGACAGCAGGTAGCTGAGGGGCACGAGGGAAGGGAAAAGAGGCAACGCAGCCCTTTATCATGGCTGTGATAACGAGGGGGGGGATGAATGTAGCCCGACGCGGCTGCAGCTCATAACTCATTCAGCTCACAGCGCTCAGCTATCGCTCCCACTTCCTCTCGTCTCTGCATCTGTCTTCCACCTTCCTCATTTCCTTTTTCTTTGCATTCACATTTCTCTCTCTCCGTCGCTCTCCGACTGTACTCCCACATGTTCTCTCTGTGCCCCCCCACCCCCCTCCCAGCACCCCACCCACAGTTTTGCTTTCTCTATCATATTTATGAAGAGCTCAAGTCTTATCTTTTTTCAGCTAGAGGCTGTCTCACTTGAAAGTCTTTTACAGGCTTTGAAAGCGGGGTAGGTGGCGCCTCGCCACAGAAGGCGACGAGGCGGCAGAGAGGTGGGACGCTCGCCGGACGCAGAAATTCCCCCACTTTCCTGACAAAAACGACAGGGGGGGGGGGGGGGGGGGGGGGTTAAGAAGACCATGCAGATCAGTGGTTTACTGGTCGTGGAAAAACGTGGACGTGATGCTGCGTGACTGCGTGACATGGGGTTTTCCAGCTACTTAGTCATTTCTGGTCCCACGCTCGCACACAGAGGTCCGTGTGCAGGGTGCAGTGTTTGCCATAAGGATGCAGTTTGCACATTTGATTCAAAACTATCCATGTGCCCCTAAACTGTTGTAAACTTGAATTGGTTATATTCAGCAAAAAGCGGTGCATAATTGTGGCGTGGAACGAAAGTTGTGCGTGTTTGTTTGTTTTTTTAAAATCTGCGAATGAGAATTTGAGCAGTGTGGCGTGCGTTTGTGTTCGACCAACCTGAGTCGATATGCAGGAGCACTCATGATCTAAGAGGCGTGTCGTTGGGATTGCAGCAGAAGTGTCTTGACCAGCATGGCCGCTGCACGATGCCGTCAAAAACCATGTTTCACTGTCGGCGTGGCGTGTTCAGGGTCTGCAGCCCCAGGCTTTTTCCCGTATCGTTAGCCTCGTAGCCTAAGCGCCTAAGTCATATTTTGGCTTACTGTTACAAAATCTATAAAAAATGTAATGCAGTTTAATTTTTTTTTTGTTTGTTTTCTGTTAAAGTTAAAACGTAACTGAGGCACTTATGCTGTGAGGCTAACGATATGTAGCATCACACTCCAATTCAATGCAATCAGAGCTGCAGATCTTTTTCTTGTCCCTAGTGAAGAAAAGCATCCTCAGAGCGTGATGCTGCCTCCACCATATTTTTGCGGTAGCAGGTAGTATGTTCATGGTGTTTGTTTTACACCGCACATGGTGGTTTTCCTGCTTGCGAGAAAGATCAATTATAAACTTGTGTGACCAGAACGCCTTTTTTCCCCCGCGTTTTATGACTTGTAGCAAACTGCAGGTCCTTCTGTCCACAGTTCATCCGTTTTTCCATCCCTCTGTGGAGGCCCTATTTGTCGAGTGCATGACTAATAGTTGCTCCGTGAACGGACTCTCCAACCTGAGCTGTGAGTGTCTGTAGCTCTGCTTTTGGGATGTCGATTTTTTTTTAACCAATCCCTGCTTTAATATAGCAAACCTCGGGGTTTTTGCTTGTCAAAATGTGATAAAAGTTCATGGGGTGTGATTACTTTCGAGAGGCCCCCGTGGCAGAAATGCTGGCCTTTTTCCCGCAGCGCTCCTAAGAGAGCGACGACGGCTGCGGCGAAAGCCCGCTTTCACCCAGGAGACCAGGCCGAGGCCTAATGATATTGCCACTTATTATCAGCGTTTGTTGATTTTGATGGATGGTGCTGCTCAGCTGGACAACAGAGGGCTGCTGTGGAACAGCTACTGTCTAATGACCAAATGGCTGCTCGTCCCCCGCCCCCCCCTCCCCCCCCCACACACACACACACACACAAATGCGCCACAGTCACACGCAGATTTACAATGATAATCACGTCAGCACGGAGAAACCATGGCAACATTGAGTTAATAAATAGCAGAACAGAGGAGCTTTTAGTGCATACTGCTCATGCTGACGTTTTGTGTATGCGCTGAGGACCTCGGGTTTCATCTTGGGTTAGATAAACCCCCTGACTTCCAGTCACTGCCGCCCCCCCCCCCCCTCCTCCCCCCTCCCTCGATCTCAACCGTTGCAAATCCCGGCCTTGTGCGCGGCCGGCGCGTGCACGTTGACATTTTCCCCGCATTCTCTCCGGAGAGGGCGCGGAGCATGAGCCAGGAGTATTCCCCGCTTCTTTGCCGAGATCTCACATCTGCAATGTTGCCCCCCCCCCCCACCCCCTTCTTTTTCTTTTTTTTGCAAAAACATCTCTTGTCCCTCCGTGCCTCCTTTGCCTTGTTTCCCCCCCCCCCTTCCCTCGTTACGGCGTGTGTGCGCGCTGGACCTGATCCGTTTTAGTGAGATGCTGGGAGCTGTTAAAGTGCTCCCCTCTGCCTCTAAGCTCCGCGCTCTGCTGTGAATTGGGCAATTTGGCAGGGCCCGCGCGAGAGGGCGGAGGGATTTTTTTTTGCATCGGCGTGGTATTTGTTCCAGCTTGTCACCACAGGCACTGACCTCTAAACATTCCTCTCTAGGAAGAAAATACCAGAATCCCCTGCCTTTTTTTTTTTTTTTTTTTTTTCCCCTCGCTAATAATTCTCCCTTGCCATTGTGTGTCCACAGATGCAGTCCTGGCGGGGAACCTTCAACCCCGAGCGAGAGAGACGAAAGGTAACCGCTCCGGGCCGGCGCATTTCTCAACACACGGCTTTGCATGCGCGCCGATCGTGAGGATTAGAGATTCTGCGGGATTAGTGCTCACCCTCTCGCCGGGCAGGTGTCAAGCACAGCGGGGAGCAATTTGACCCCCTGACATTATACCCCTGGGAGTGCTTGTGCATGTGTATATGCACGTGTTGCCGTGTTCACAACCAGACCCTTCGGGAAATGCCAGGGATCACCGGGGCAAAGCCAGTGGGAGGGGAGGTGTATGTAAATTACGGCAAGATGTATCAGATGGAGCAACGCGTTGAGAAAAAAAGCTCCGCAAGAGAAATAGAAGGTGGTCTGCAGTTTATTCACTGCTTTACTGTAAGAGATTCAATTTATCATAACAGGACAGCTTCAGAAAGGGAAACAGGCGTTAGATGGGGAATTACATTTTTTGTTTCCCCCTCTCAGTCCTGGGAGGTGTGCAAAAAAAGCATGTTGGTATTTGCAAGTTTTATTCTCTTATAAATATATGGAATATTAAAAAAATTCAACCATTCCAACCAGCAGTTTCTATGTTGTTCTTCTATTACATCATCCCGTCCATTCATTAAAGTGAATTCATGTTTCTATACATAACAAATAGGCAACCATTTTTTTTTTTTTATTTAGAAATCTTGATATTATATTTGTAAAAATGTGTAATGTTCAGATAAAAGGTCTTGGGAAAATAGGAACCCAGAGAAACTGCTGTGGGACAGTGAACGTTAATTTTTTTTATCCGGTTAACTTAAACAGGATTTTAGTAAATAAAATAAATCAGGATTGTTTTCAGCTTTAATTTTAAAAATTGTTCCCTTCCAGAAAAAGTCGCCAAGGTTTCCAAACGTACAGCGTGAGAAAACTCCCGTGGGGCCTTTTCTGATTCACACTGGGGTCATTCGTCAACGCTGCCCTCCAGAAAGAAAAGAAAAAAAACACTAAATCAGACAGAAAGGAAACGTTCACGTTTAAAGCCCGCACCGATGCAGAGGAGCAACCTGCGCTGCCGTTCTTCTTCACCCCTCCTCTTCCTCCGCTCAGTGGCCTGCACACCCTGCAGGGCCAGGTGTGCAGAGGTGAGGTTAGGGTTAAGGTTATGTAGATGCTGCCCCTAAGTGGCAGGGATAATTACTGCACACTGAACTGGCGTAAACCTCACGGCATCCTGTACGTGTGTGAGTGTGTGTGTGTGAGACGGCAGCGCACACACTCCTCATGTGGGCTAATTGCTATGTGTAGCACAGAGTGTAAATAAGTCAGCAGCGGTTTTTATCACACTCTTTCCTCGTATTTCTCCTTCCCAGTTGCTCTCCTCATTTCCATCTTTTTTTTTCCTCCCTTCCTTTTGCTTTGCTCTCTCTCCATCTCTCTCTCTCCCCCCCTTCACCCCCCCCCCCCCCCCCCCCCCCACCCCTGCCGTCTGTCTCTCTCAGTCTCGTACTCATACGCAGCATGAATAAAGCAGCGAGCCAGGTTCATGGCCATGAATATTTATGAGAGTTTATGCGCGCGCTGCGATGCTTTAAAACAACAACAACAGCCTCCCAGATTGCTCTTGCCATGCCAGCGAGCTGCGGTTCATGTGTGTCACGGGTGTGCGAGTGTGTAGCAGCAGGTGTAAACTACAGAAAGCGATTCCTGTGGGTTGTCTAAAGACCGCCGGCTCTGGCTCTTGCCATTCACCCCCCACCCCCCTCTCGCTCGCTTGTGCTCGCTCACGTCGTTTCCTGAGTTTGTCATTCTTTATTCCTCTCCCTGGCACCTCGTGGCACTGACGCCCTCTCTTTCCCTCGCGCTGTCTATGAACGTGCGTCTTTCCAGAGTGATGACGTACATTACTGATGCTGGCAGCTGTCAGGGCCATAAGTCAGATGGTTGTGACCTATCTGTGCGCGCGCACGTCTGTGTGTGTGTGTGTGTGTGTGTGTCAGCAGTCAGGCTTAAAGGTGCACACACACACACACAGAAGCGCCACGAGGTCTTGCAGCGGCGCAGGTCATGGAGAAAATATTCAAAGGGAGGTTTTTAAGTCATCAAACCGCAGAGGTGCGCACACACACACACACACACACACACACAGAAACGCGCGCATGCATGCACATGCACCTTTAAGCACATTTGCACACGCAGCAGCTCGGTCCCGTCGGGTAGCAACAAAACTGGCTGTGCAAACAGCGAGCCGCTTGTTCTCTGTCTTCTCAAGGCGTTTGTTTACAAATCCACACAAGCTTTGCCTTGAGTAATAATGCGATGTGTGTGTGTGTGTGTGTGTGTGTGTGTGTGTGTGTGTGTGTGTGTGCGCGCCTACATCCCTAACCTTGTATCCCACTGAGCTTTAGCCCTGCATGAGTGCATCCTCATTAATCCACTTAGTTTTGATTTTATTTGTCTCCGACAGCACAGGTCTGTATGAGCAGGGTGCAAACGCAGCCTCTCAGCAGTGCAGTCCTGGTGAGGGGTTTACATGCACTCATCATGGGGGGGGCATGGGTTATACTTTTGAGCTTTCAAAGAAGCATTTGAACCCTGAACTTCAGCGATTTGATTTTTGTTTGACAAGGGTTTTAAATTTTCTGTGAAATTCCTCTAATCCATACAAACACGTAGAAGCACCTACATGCATTCACATGTCTTCCTTTGGAGGCCGCCACCGTGCTCGACAGGTGCCAGCACATCTGTCAAGCATGGTGGAGGCAGGTGATTGAGTCTTGGACACCAGTGGCTGCCCACAAAGGCCAGTGGGTTTCGGGCTGATTCTGGGCTGGAGGGGCCCCCAACCGTAATGCTTTTTAAAACGTTAGGGGTTAAAAGCGGAGTTCATGTTAGAAGCCAACCGATTTTAATTGAGCTCTGGCTATTCTGCCAGGAAGACTGGTGAAACTTTGAGCCCGAATTACGTCAGGACATTGTTTTATTTCTACAAAAAGCGTATTGTTTCTTTTGCGGAACATTTAACCAGATATTAGAGGGGGGTGTCCGGATGTAATTTAGCTCGATTGTATAATTCTGACTGGCTGGATTCGAGCAAAACCCCAGGAAATTGAAAGTCGTGCGCCTAAGCGTTCAACAATTATTCCATTCTGAAAAAGAAAAATTTCATTTTGTCATTAAAGTCCAAAATTAGTTTCCGATTCACGCCCCAGATGACTTTTCATGGACCTTATTATAGTTGTACCAACACCACGGTGGCATCTGGATGATTTCTAGACGTCAAGATTTAAAGAACACCAATTAGGGGAAAAAAAAAAAAACATATTTCTATTTTTTCCTGTAGCTGAAGCATTCTGAGCATATTGCCAGGCTTTTTCCAGGAAGAGATAACATTTTATCATAATTTTGTAGTTTATTTATGTTGGTGCTAAATGGGTTTCTGATCGACGTTACTCAAAAACGTAAAAGTTGCAGGCAGGAGTTGTCAAAACTGCACGGCACGCATGAGTAAGCTTCATCCCCTTAGTGATTATTCACCAGTGGAACATCGGAAACATTTTTTATGAGTCTCCCCGTGAAAATCCCTAAAACGCACGCAGAATCCGATCGTACCTTTTAGTAAACCCGCCGCTGTTATTTTTAGAGGCGGCTTGTTGTGGGGCGAGCGACAGCCGCGGGTGAATGCTGTGGGTGGCGGCGGCGGTAGGAGGGAGGGAGGGAGGCAGCGGGGGGGAGAGGGATGGGGGGGGGGGGTTTGGCTCCCGATAACTGTCTGTAATCTAGTGAGTGTCATTAACGTCGGGAGCGCTGCGCCCGCTCCGCATAATTACGGTTTCATTCCCCCTCTGCCTCCCGAGCTGTGCAAGGGGCCTCTGACACCGGAGGACTGTGATTAAAAACACGAGGCACTTCACCCGCACTCTTCCTCCTCCTCCTCCTCCTCCTCCTCTTCCTGCTGCCATTCTGCAGCCTGCTCTGCTGCTCCCTGGAAAATCCTCCTCGGTTGAGATTACCTGGCTCGAAACAGTCTTTAGAGCATTTTCCTTTCCCCGTGTTTTTTTTATTATATATATTTTTTTTTTTGCTTGCCGTTCATCCCTCTGGTGACTCGCCCAGTGACACACGAAGTTAGGATGACGGTAGGCAGATCTCGCCGGGACCGCCGAGGCCAGAGAGTCCCGTGATAATAGACGCTAATGGGGCTAAAGCCGGCGTTTGCCCTCCGGGTTCTGCTTTTTACAGACGAGCGGCGCAGAAATACGACCGGCTTCCTTCCCGTTGACGGTCAGCAGCCGGCGTTTGCACACACAGCACACAACACACACACACACACGTCTAAGATAAAATACCACCGGACTTTCTTCTTGAATTGTTTAAAACGCCTGCGTTAAAGCTTGCACGCCTCAGGGTCTTTCTGGTGAGTAATTAATTTCCAGCATGTGGGGGTAGAGGCCGGAGCTTTTGGGCCTGCCTCCTGGCTCCCAGCGTCGGCGAGAGTGTGTGTCTGTGTGTGTTACAGAGGGAAATGAAAGGGAGGGAGACGTTGGGCTGCCTCGGATGCTGCGTCCTAGCCTGGAGGAGGGAGGGGGGTGGGGGGGGGGAGGAGAAGAAAGGGAAAAAAAAAAACAGCACGGCGCAGAAAATCGATCCAGGGGCCACTCTTCTCAGCCTCTTCCGGATGCAAGAGTCCTCCTCTCCCGGGAATTAGATAACGGCTTGTAAAAGCTCTCCAGCACCAGGCTCTTTCCACCCTCCTCGACTTTTTAGCTGCGTCTTTCCGTCTCGCCTCCTGCTCGTCCACAATATTGCGCTCGCCTCCCCCTGCTTCGCACAACTGCGAAGTATTAGCCCCTGGTTTAATTGCCGTCCCCCGTTTCGTCTCATAACGTGTGTGGATATTGTGCATTATCTGCAGCTTAATATTTTATTAGGTTCTAATTGGCCTCTGTTGTTTGCCTGGGCGCTGTGATCTGCCCGTTAAGGCGCTAACTACGCGGGCCTGTGTCATATATGCGCGCGCCCTGCTAACTTAATCTTTTACACGTTGCAACCACAAACCTCAGTGTCCTTTTATCTGGGTTTTATCTGACAGACTGAAATAAAATTAGGGCTTACATGTGATCTGGTCCATGTCTCTAACAAAGTTCTACCGAAGCAAAGTTTTGCCTGTTAATTTTTTCTCCAGTTTAGATGTCGATCGTCCACGAAGAGTGTTTTCACTTAGCTCTCTAAGGCTACGTTCACACTGCAGCCTGAAGTGACCCAATTCCGATTTTTTTTGCCCATATGCGACCTGGATCTGATCTTTTTATGACAGTCTGAACAACACAGATTGGATTTTTTCAAATGCGACCCAGGCCACTTGGATATGTGGTCCTGAATCCGATACGTATCTGATCTTTTCAAATGCGACCTGTGTCTGTACGGCCGGGTCGCATTTATCCGACCTGTACGTCACCAATACTCGACAAACGTCACTATTCTGCGTCCTGCTATGCAGAAGCGGGAAGAAAGACGACACCCATAGCGGACTGCAATGAGGAGAGCAGTCAATGGACGGAAAGCTCCGGTTAGAAAATAAATTAATGACCGCAAAATGCGCGCCAGCATTATAATCCATGTTTACTTCCGCAAACACTGAGGACGCTTGCTACGTGTGATGTCATCGCGTCCTCGAGTGCGCATGCGGGACACTTAGGTTGAACGCTTTCAGTTCACACAGGAGATCACATACAAGACGCATATATTTGGAAATGTGAACGACCACACAAAAAAAATCAGATTTCTCAAAAAAATCAGAATTAAGCCTTAAGACCTGCAGTGTGAACGTAGCCTAAGTTTACTAATACCTGGATATGCTTCGATTTCAAACCGTTTCGCTGAACCTAAGTTTAGGGTCCTGTCCTGCTGGAAGGTGGCCCTTTGCCCCGTCTCAAATCTCTGCAGCCTCTATCAGGTTTTCTGTCGGTAATGTCCTGTATTTAGTTCCATCGGCTCTGTCCATCATCCCACAGCATGATGCTGCCACAGCGCTAGGACGGGGAAATTCTGTTGCGGGGTGCTCTATTTTTATCACAATTTATTTTGCATGTAGGGTAAGATCAGATTTTCCTGTCAACCCATTCCTCCGCCTGAGCTGTGGATCTCTGCAGCTCCTCCAGAGCTGCCATGGGCATCTGGTTCTCGTATGAAATGCTCTCCATGCCCTGCCTGTCAATTTATGCAGACATCCAGGTCTTAGTGTTTCATAACCTAGCTCTGCTTTAAATGCCTCCGCAACTTTCGCCTGGACCTCTTTGTTGTGTTCCTTGCGCTTCATAATGCTGTTTATTCACCTATATCTATGTTTAAATGAACATTAGTGATCGGAATAAAGGGCCTATTGGTGTAAAAATGCATAAAATAAACACGGCAATCGGAATATTGGGATGGGATTGAGCGCGAGCCGAATGAAATCGTATTCCTGAATGAGACGGATGGTTTATGCCAAACCGCGTCCATCTAAACTTTTGTTCTTTGGGCCAAACTTTCTCTCAACCTGTAGCGCAGGAAAACCGACGGCATGTGTTGCTAAGCCTGCAGCTTTATTAGCGAGTGCAGCAACGTCTCCACCGTTCCTAGAACCTGGCACGGGTCCATGCTGAGTCAGAAGACTCAGCAGAAACTCCCCTCCATGTTTGTTTGTAGGGCTGTGCATAAAAAAACAATACAAAGATTAATATTGATGTTTTTAAAAACGACTTAATATCGATATTCTGGCTTTCAATGTCAATATACCTCCCAGCCCCTATGGGGCGTTATTACAGCGCGCCATAACTGTTCACAGCGAGGAAGTGCAAGTGAGACGAATTTGCGGAACGGCCGACAGGATTTTAGAAGCGCCTTCGTCCCTAAAATCGGACGTTTGCGCATAACATAAATATAATATTTGGCTGATTTCGTTGATTGAATGATTTTGAGTATTAATTTAAAAGTAATAAATATCGATAATGAAGTCAAATCAACTCAAGCTGAGCTATATTGAGAATTGTATTGTCGTGAGCGATGTATCGAGAATTGTCTCGAATCGGCTCATCCTAGATGATACCCAGCCCTATTTGTTTGTATGTAATTGTTCAGTAAAGATTTGAAAAATGAAAAACATCAGATTTTTTCTTCTTCTTCGCCGCAGACAGAAGTTCTGCGTGTGTCAAAATGCTTTTATTCCAAATAAAGCCTTACACAGGTAAACAATAGGATAGATTTTTTTGTGCCCATTGAAAAAATGTATTCTGACTTTTTTCTTTGTCTTTTTGTATCTGCACTTGTTTAAATCCGATCAAGAAACTTTTGTTTTTGTATATAAACATATTTGCTGTTCTCTAACAAACCTCTGAGCCTAAATTACACACTAGTGGACATTATTTACCCATTGGGGGGGTTTCTGAGGGCGACCGGTCGAGCTGCATATTCTTTAGGGCTGTCAGAGTAAAGTGGGGCTAAATATAGTTGCATGCCACACTTTTCAGATTTTCATTTATTAAACGGATTAAAACCAAGTTTGTTCTACAGCGCCATTAGGAAGAGAGACGTGTTGGTCAGTTTGTGATGGCGCAGCGACGCAAAGTGAAGGAGATCAGGACGTGGGCGAAGCTCTGTATGAAGACAGCGGTCTGTCGCCGCTCTGCTGCGCGTAATTAATCACGGTTTCATTTCTCCTCCAGGTTTCCTTGGCTGAGGAGATCAAGCCGCTGAAGTGGTACCCCTCCGTCTACCTGCTGGTGTCCATCTTCCCGCTCGTTAACAGGTAGCGGCCCGGCCTCGCCTCCCCTGTCCGCCACGTAAACCCCGTCGCTGGGTTTGCTTTCATTCTGCTACGCTGTCTCCTTCTCCACCTCAGCGGCTCTCCTCCTTTTGTTCTCGCTTATCTGAACTTTCACAAAGGCCTCGCTGTAGCAGTACGACCAGTGTGTGTGTGTGTGTGTGTGAGATGGTGTGTGTGTGTGTGTGTGTGTGTGTGTGTGTGTGTGTGTGTGTGTGTGTGTGTGTGTGTGTGTGTGTGGAATAAAGTATTTTATTGTCTTTTATATAACCGGAGCTTCATCAGCTGAGGTCTTGGTGGGAGGAGGTCCAGTAAATGATAACCCCCCGGTCGCGGCGTTGTTCCTCCTCTCTCCCCCTTGCCTTCCCGTCCTCCAGCTCTCCTTCCCTCCCTCCCTCCCTCCCTGAGCCGGTGTGATTGACAGGTCAGGGTTACTAAGTGATTAGCTGCAGCGGCTCTGCTTGTCGCCACCGCGATGTAGGCGGAGACACAGGTCAATTACAGGGTCAACGTCTTTCAAAGGCTCTGGCTCAAACACCACCACCCCCCCCCCCCCCCACCCCCCACCTCCTTCTGCCCCTTTACCCTTCCTCTCCCTCCATCCACCTCCCCGTCTATTCCACTCGTTCCTCCTCCTCCTCCTCCTCCTGGGCTGTCGGCTGATGAAGATGACAAACGGCATCCTGTGTTAACCTCCTGCTCCCCTCTCCCTCCACTCCCCCCCCCCCCCTTTTTTTACGCTCTAAAAGTCTGTTATAGCCCCCATATTTTTACTCCTCCTAGCTCGGGCTTTCCATCTTTCTGCCTCTGTGTTTTTATGTCACCCCCACCACCACCACCACCACCACCACATCCTCCTCCTCCTCCAGCACTTTTCCACACAAAGCCCTTCTCTCCCTCTCTTGAGCAAATACGCTCTCGCTCGGCTCCGCTCTGCCTTCCTCCAGAGATTGAACGAGGGGAAAACGGGAATGAATTGCTCTCTCGTCGTCATCCTCCTCCTCCCTTGGTTCAGCAGCAGCAGCAGCAGCGGCGGCGGTGGCGGCAGCAGCGCTGGCTGTATATATCTCCGGCTCCTATTAATTTGTTAGACCCCCCCCTCCCCCTCCCCTCCTCCTTCTCACTCACCTCCCTCCCCGTCTCCCAGGCTAATATCCTCTTCCACCTCCTCGCCTCTTTTCCACCACCATCTCTCCCTCCTTTCCTTCCCTCCCCTCGGCTGAGTGCCGGAGTGTGTAAAGTGTTTGTCACGGTGCCGTGCCGATGTCGCTCTGCTCTGCTTCCACGCAGCCTCGCTCTGCGTTTGTTTTGCTGCCTGTGTGTGTGTGTGTGTGTGTGTGTGTGTGTGTGTGTGTGTGTGTGTGTGTGTGTGTGTGAACGTGCGTGTAAAGTGGGTGGCTGGTTACGTGTCAAGGCGAATGTGCTGTCGCTGCTTGTTGCTACAGAGTGCACGCGTGTTTGTCCGCCTCGACTCAAGTGTGTGCGCGGTACTTACTTCCTCTGCTCGTATCTGCCTGCGAGCACTCCTGTGTGTGTGTGTGTGTGTGTGTGTGTGTGTGTGTGTGTGTGTGTGTGTGTGTGTGTGTGTGTGTGTGTGTGTGTGTGTGTGTGTGCGCGTGTCTGAGAGAGGGATTATTTCTATCTGAGCTCCAAAGCCTCCTAAACAGGGCTTAGAGAGACGGCCCAGGGCAGCAGCAGCTAAAGCCGGCGGGTAGAGCTCTCTCTTCCTCGCTCTGCTCCGCGCCCCTGTCTCAGTGCCATTTCTGCCTGCCCTGATCCATCGGCGACCCCCCCCCCCCACCCCCCCCACACACACACACACAGACACACACACACACACCCACGTGCGCTCCCTTGTTTTGGCCCTCATCTGCTGCCACACTCGCTAACACACACATACATAGTCAGACGCCACACGCAATTTTAATCTGTTCCAAATGCTCACTGGTAAATGTGTTAATTCGACACCAGCTGTTGCGAATTGAAATGGGAAAGCGCTCCTGCTTTTTTTTTTTTTTTTTTTTTTCTCCTTCCCCTCCTCTCGCACACACACACGCACACACACGCATGGACGAGTCATTATACATCATTTTACCATACACGTCTCTCTCTCTCTCTCTCTCTCTCTCTCCTTCCTCGCACTCACTTGCCCTCATTTGGCAACGCAAAAGTAGCACCAGACACCCACATCTACGCACTTCTGCCTTCCTTCTTATCCTCGCCTTTCTCCTTCGGCGTCGTTCTCCTTGCTCTCCAGCCTGGCTCGGTTTCTTTCTGTCTCTCAATCTGTATGCGTGCGTGCGTGCGTGCTTCTGTGTGTGTGTGCGTGTGTTTGTGCGTGCGATAGCGCTGCCCGGGCACGACTAGAGTTTTCACAGTCTGCTTCTCACATCGCCTCCCCTGTGTGCTTTACGGTGTGGGTGTGTGTTTGTTTACAAGGCTTGTCTAGATTCCTACTGTGCGTGCTTGTACGCTTGTTTGCATAAATAAGCCCTCTCCTCGGAACCTGGCTGCTGATTTCGGTGCCGCGTCGCCGCTCCGTGCGCGCCCTTCCAGTCCTCAGCGAGGCCCTTTTTTTTTTTTTTTTTTGCCCCGCTTATACAGCGAGACGTGGGGGGGCCAGGCGCCGCTTCTGCGTCTGATAACCTTTGGGAGAAACGGCACCGTTGGACAGGATCATGGTGATACCAAGACCGTGCTCACTCCCTTACTGATTTCTTTCCGTTTTTGCATATTTTGCTTCACTTGTTTCCGGGCATCTGGGAGGGAAGTTTTGAATGTCCGACAAAGATAACCAAGAGTGAACAGAAAATGCAGTTTTTCAGACGACGGTCTCAGTTATTAAGGGAAATACGATGCATGAGATCAATCTGGCCCTGTGTGAAAATGTAAACCTCATGTTTGGCGTCAAGCATTAGCGGTGACTTGCAATGGGTCGTCTTCATCACTGTGGCTGACTTTATTTCGCAAAGTTGTTTTAATTTAGCCTGTTAAAGGTCACGTCACAGAGCCCAGACTTTGACTAGGCCACTTCAAAACCGTAATTTTGTTCTGTTTGATTCATTCGAAGGTGGACTTTTTTTATTTTTTTATTAGTTTATTTGTCAGGGACAATGCAGCGCACATTATTACATTCATAATTGTAATAGGCAGAGCCATAACAAAATGTGTAGATGTGTTGCATGAAAGGTTTCTAGCCTATAGGCTAATTTGCAACCCCAGTCCCCAGTCAGGCCTTTATAAAATACATTTTACTAAAAAGTAGCTCACATTGCACAATCATATATAAAATACATTATAAAAGACAACCATTAACATTTTACACAATCCTAACAACATTACACAAAACAACACCTCACATCCAACATAATCATAATGACTCAATGTTCACATAATTGATTTTCTTTCAGCCAATGTTTCACCTTACTATTAAATGTTTTCAGGTCAGTTTCTATTTTTATTTCCGTTGGTAAAAACTTGCAGATGTGCTTGGGGCCTTCTTCCTTCTTCCTGCGTAGCAAGTGTGCCAGTTTATAGTTCACCATCTAAACAGTCTGTACTATGTTCACAGCTCCAACCAGAACTTGTTCATTCATCTACAGTAAAGTTTGGAAAAATTAAATAGCCCAAAACATCAAACTTCCTATTACTACACTGATTATGGCATCTCTTTTATACGGTCCTGCTGTCTTTGCTACCATGAACTATATTTCATTATTGGGGGGTAACTCCCAAACAAGATGCTCTCATTCACATATTTTTTAGGGATTTCATCAACAGCCTGAAACCTTGAATGAAATGTGGTTAATTTAGCTTAGCTTACAAATTGCGGCACCTGGCAATTCTCCTCTAATAAAACCGTTTTCCTGTTTGAGCATGTTAAGCTGACAAAGAGTTGAATCATGAAAGTTAGAGCTGCTCCAATCGCAGCAGTGACAATGTTGTAGTAGCAAAAAAAAAAAAAAAAAAAAACTGACTGGATGCAATCATTCAGGTTTTAGGCATTCCCAGTCTGCATATACATATATATATGATGTATTTGGTCAGTTAGATTGACTTTAAATGCCCTAAAGCCCTCACTTGATATATTTCTTTTAAGAGTTTGTGGTGCTAAGACTCAGGGAAAGTGGTGAAGGTTGATCGCTAGAGACGTTTCGCAATTTTCATCAGTGGTGTTGCAATACAGCTTTCCTTGATGTCGTCCGGTCAAGGACAAAATCTGTGCAGCTGTTTCAACTATCTGCCTCTGCAGGATGCCCAGATAGAAAAGTTAGAACCATGAAGCGGTATCTTCTCTGCTCCTCCCTGCTGGAGCTCTTGCTCATAAGTTCAGTCCATCAGCTCCGTCGGTCAGGTCATGAACCCTTTTATTAGGGTTTTAGGTTTAAGGGGAAGATGAACGCATGTCGTCGAGTTTAAAGCGAAGGGAGGAGCAAACATTATCAGCCTGTGGGTACGCAGGTGCTGAACCACACCTGCGCTGTCTTGAGTGCATGCACAGAGCATTCAGCCTGCTGCCCTTGAGGGAAACTTTGCATTACTAAGAAGAAAAGAAACACAGCAACAATCAGTTTCAGACAAGGGTCTGAAGAAAAAAGCGAGCCAAATTTAACTTCCACGCTGTTTCAGCCAGCTGATCAGCAGTGCACAGGAAAAGGCCAGGCAAACGGGGGATACTGGGGGTACTGAAACCAAACTTTCTTTTGAAACGTAGTGGTTGCTTGATGCTGGTTACCGGTCCGCTAACCCCCCCCCCCCCCCGGCTCTCCTGCTGACCAGCAGAAAGAACTCCTGCCTCCCCATCCTACAGTCAGCCTTTTCTCCTTTTTCACTAAGGCTTTGTCTTCAAGTCTTTCTCTGATGTTGTTGTTTTTTTTGGGGTTTTTGTTTTTTTAGCTTGATGCCTTTAAGCAATCAGAGTTACGTGCCCAGAGGACGGTGCTCCAGCGCAGATAAATTGGCCCTGGCGGCAGAGCTTGAACCAGTGACGCGTCTGTAACCTTGAGTTCACCCTGTCACTCCAGGAGGTAGCTTGCATCCTGCTAGTTATTCTTGGCTTCCCTCGATGCTGCCTGTGGGTTTTGTGGTGTCTCTAGACCTATACGTGCTTGCAGGGATGTTTTTTTTTTTTTTTTTTTTTTTTCATTTTGTATGGGTTGCCTACAGCCTCAAAGCACCCCTCCCCAATCTACCCTCAACCACCCCCCCCCCCCTTCCTCTAGAGGAGATCTGATTTCCCTGCTCCAGGCAAGCAGCGAGAACAAGACAAAGTGTGCGTGCGTCCGCGTGCGCTTCGGCGCGAGCCGCGCGGTTGTGAGTTTGCGCGCACACGCCCAGACCTTCCAATCCGGGCAGACCTTCCACATCTCCGCTCCGCGCTTTGAAAAACGAGGGAGGAAATCTCAGAGCAGCAGTTATTATTCATCCCTCAAAGAGAACGGGGAGGGGGCGGAGGAGGAGGAGGAGGAGGGAGGGAGGGGAGGGAGGAAGAAAGAAGAGAGCCAAACAGGAGGGCTAAAGGAGGGGTGTGTGTGTGTATGGGGGGGGGATACATTAACTCTTATCTCACTGTATTCGGCGTTCTGCATCCCAGGATGAGCCCCCCCCCCCCTCTTTCTCTCACTCCTGCGCTCTTTTCCTTTCGACGGTCCCTTCCTTCCGTCGCTTGCCTCTGCGCCGCGGAGTGTCTGGCATTCAGAGGCAGTGGATGTGCGCTCGCGCCTCTGTGTCTGTGCAGGCTGCTGTGTGGTTTGCTCTGCCTCACCCGACTGTGTGTTTGTGGTGTTTTCTCAGCTTGAGCGAGTAAACGGAAGCTGAAAGGCAAAACGCAGGGCTGCAACTCGCGTCTTTTTTTGTCTCTATAAGACTCCTGTTTTTCTGTCCGTACGGGATATCGGCGTCAGCTCGCCGCGAGAGAACGTCGCTTGCATATACAGACTTGGGCAAATTTTGTCGGCAGCCCTGATAAGAGTGTGAAGGAAATTAATTTGTCTTTAATCGCGGCAATAAGTTCTGAGGGTTAAAACAAAATACTGATATATACGACCTTTAAATTGTCTGCATTAAGAAATATTTTTTTTCTTTGTACATACTTTTCCTGTTAATACTTATAATACTTGACCAGTCCTCCTTCACTACCTCTCTAGATTGTCCAGTGCTGGCTAATGACCATGGAAGATGGTTGATTTGCCGTCTAGTTGATTATTTCTGTGTTGATTTGGACATGCTGTTTGTTTTTGGATCAAAAACCCAACATCGTAATCTGTTTTCAGTTGTCTGTCAAAGGCCATCAGATTTGTATTCATTATGTCCTGGTACTCATGATGCAACGCCCTCTAACGAGGTCCCCAGACCCACAGCATCACGGATCCTCCGCCATGCTCAACAAGAAGGCATGACGTGCTTCCCCACGTATCCGTCCTTTGTTTCATGCCAGGCACATCTGGAGTATCTGTTGCTAAAAAAGCTCAATCTTACCTCCAAATTCCACATCCTCTGTGACCGCTCCGTCCCGTTTACCTACGTGCAATACGGTTTTTTTTTTTAATTCTTTGTGATTTCTTCGAACGTCACCGTCAACAGATACGCTCTTCGTCGTTCACTGTCAAAATACGAACCAAGTCAGATTTTCCGCTCCGTTGTGGTCCATCGGCTACATCCAGGTCAGGCTCCACAGCTGCAATCGCATCAAACAGGAAGAAGAACGCCAACAAAGAAGAATGAAGTAACGAGAGATGGGTAACTACAAATTAAAATATCTTAAATATTCCCAATAAAGTTGGCCGTTTTATTTAAATTATGGATTCAAACTGCTGGTTTTTCACCAAACAAGGAAGCAGATTCGTCTTTTAATATGTATAAGCGTCGTATATAAATACAAAAACATAAGTTTTTAGTGGCCAATGTACTCTCCCATACTTGATGGAAGTAAAAATACGCCGAGTCGACATATAATCAGCAACAGAGAACTTTTCGGACGCCGTTCAAAGGATGAATGAAAAGTTAGCTTTGTTTCCAGCTCCTTTATATCCCCTTTTTTACGGCGTGTACTCTTGTACATGCTCTCCTCGAGCTCCAAGGAACTCAGAGCGGAGCAAGAAGACGGAGTAACCGCGGATGCAGTAGGCGTCGCTTTTCACGGAGGCGGTCTGGAACGGAGCGGACACTTAGAGGAGCGGAGGACGGGGAATCTGGGGGTTAGTTTTATCTGCCCAAAGCCCACAGTAACACTTAAAGTCCCTGCATGTTTGGTAAATTAAACATCTTGAATAAAGCTTTCATGGAGGCTTGGCGACCCCATGAAGCCACGCTTTGCTGCAGCTCTTTTCCCCCCGTCATCGCCATCTTGCCCTCTATATGTAGTGGCAATACAAACGTGGGTCCTCCTCCAGCATGGCAGCTAGTTGGTTAAAAGAGATGGGACTGTGTATGTGAAGGCATATTTCTACCCAGGGAAGGACGGTGCAATTTAAAAAGAATCTTCATTTACAGGCACTTTTAAAGGGTTCGTTAGGCTGCCTCCTGTGACTCTGCTGTGAGCAATCATTTCTTAACGTTGTATTTTTATGCCCAAATGGATAAACATCTTGAAAAGTCTGGAATTTGGTTGCAATATTTTCAAGCATTAAAAAAAAAAGAAAAAAACCCAACGTGGAAATTTTTTGTCAATTTCCAGACTTTCATTTCTTGCTTGATTATCAGGAAGAGAGACGTTTCGAATTTCTGAAAAATTAAACGAACACGATCACAGCGTCTAATCTGGAATAATCCAGGCCAGAATTTTGCTGTTATAGATTTTGACTGATCCTAATTTCAAAACAGTGAAATGGGCTTTTAACGTGTCACAAAACCCAATTAAACGGATGATTTATTCTTAAATATCCACAGTGTGATTAAAAACTGACTGAAAAATCTTGAATTTTTAGGAAGCCCGAGTTTAAGTCAAAATTAAAGGTTTAATTAAGGGGTTCCCAGCGAAGTCAGGAGTTAATGCGAGTCGATGTGATTTTGCTCCACATGTAGTTGGAATATTTAAAACCCCGCACTGATCATCAGGTGGGACGGTTTTATTGTTTTCCTGTTTGCACAGATTCTGTAAATCCCTCCAAGCGTTGGATCAGATACGGTGCTCTTTAAGCGGCCAGCTGCACCGAGGAATTGTACAGCTGCACGCGGCTGTGGGGCCCAGATGATATTTGGCGGGCATGTGACAACACCTCCTGTGTGCGCCCGAGCCGAGCTCACACGTGTCTCAGATCTCAAGCAGCCGCGGCGATCCTCCCTCAGACGGACGACCGACCCCGCAGGCAGCGCCGCGTAGCAGATGGGGGGGGGGGGGGGGGGGGCGTGGTGGTAACACGTAGGAGCCTGGACGCGTTTGGAAGATTTTCCGCACCTGCACGTACACCCAGGAGCCGCACACGCCTCACCTGAGCTCGTATTTAAATCCGAGCATTTAAGCCGCGATCGGAACAATGAGTCGCCGTGAATAAAGACCTGCACGCAGGTGCACAGCGCGCGCGCGCATTCGTGCACATGAGCGCAGATTCAAAATGAGGTGATAGAAAAGCGCCCCTCGCACACGCATCCACATCCAAACACAAACAGGCGCGCACCCGCCCTGCTCCCCCCCCCCCACCCCCAACCCCCCCTCCCTCTGCTCTTTCAGGCACGTCTTTAAATATTCATCACTCTGGCTGCTCTGAGAGTGCCGTAAACGCTGCCTCACACTCCAGGGAATCGCTAAAGCCTACTCTATCATCTGCTCTCCCTCCCTACCCTCTCTCTCTCTCTCTCTCTTTCTCTCTCTCTCTCTCTCTCTGACACACACACACACACGCACACACAGATTCACGCACTTTCAGCCGCAGCCGCTCACAAGGATAAACCCATGTGCGCCAAACACTCCAAGGCACCGTCGGTGGCGTCAGCAGGCGCACGGCCGCCACACACGGGAACAGAGAGCCGCTTTCTCCGAGGCCGGCGACGGACAGATTTTTGTGTTTGTGTGAATGTGTGTGTTTGCTGGCTCCCAGCGCCGCGAGTCGAGCGGTGTTGTGTTCCAGGAAACAGGATGTCTCTTTGTTTGGGTTTTATCCTGGTGGTGAGCGCTGGCTGCTTTGCTCCCCCAGGGTCGCTGTGTGCTTCCCTCCGCCGTCGCTGTGCGTCTGGGCCCATGCAGGTGTGCCTGTTGGCGTGTTTCAGCCTCGGTTTTTATATATTAATTAATTTATATATTTTTTTACCAACAATCAGGGACATTTTCCACACGTGACAGTGGCACGAGATGCAAATGGACAAAGGGCTTTTGTTGGTCGCTCTTGAAAGGGAGTCACGGCCTCAGCTGCCCGCCCCATGCTGACCTCATGATCAAAGTAAAGGATATACTGTAGATATAGATCAGTTTATTTAGATGTCACGTCTGCTAACATAAAGACGTTTCTCTTGTCTGTGAGCGAAGCAGGTTACTGATTTTTCTTTCCACACTTTAGGGTGGCTGGTCACATGTTCTCGTTCGACAAAGGAAAGTCTGTCTTTGCTTCCCCGAAGGGGACCAGAAAACAGCGAACCGCCAAAGCACGAACCGGATGGTCGAATTATTTTCGGTCACAACTTTGGTTTGCGACGGTTGGTAAAAGCTGGAAACGCGGACTACCGGAGCCGTATCCTGCTTCCCAATGTCGGCCTTGTCTTAAGCCGTTCTGCAAATGGCTTCTTTTCTTTCCGAGCGCCTTCAGCGCTCAGTTCAAGCGTTTGATCTGTGCCAGCCTTTGGTCAAGTCTGGTTTGGAGGAGTCAGATGAGAAGCTGCGTTTTCTCAGAAAACGCACTCAAATAAACCGTGATAATGAATGAACAGGAGTCACGGTTGAAATAGAAAGCACCTTTTACGCCTCAGTGAATAATGGCGCTTCCGTGTATGAATAGGGAAGTTGGAATGCCGAGATTTTAAAGCCTCATTGCAAAATGCTATTTAAGTCCTATTTAAATCTGCTGTAAATTGCTGCAGAAACGCGAAGCCTCAGCCAAGCGATGCATGCAGTGGCAACAGTGTGGCGACTCGAATGAACCCTCCTGTACGATTTTTCAGACATTTTCATGCAGCGTTTGTGATGAATGAATATAAAGTTAGCAACTGATAGCTTACATATACAGGGCGCCTGCTTTACCACCACGACACCTAGCAACCCAAAGCGTCACGTGAAGAAGACGCAGAAAAGGCATGCTATTGCTGCATTTGAATTGCTTGTTCCATGAAAACTGAGATCTTTGGTAATATGTTTAACAACTCTTGATAAAGCTGGCCTATCTTGGGGATTCAAAGATCAGTCCCAACAATAGTGTTTTACTTGAAACTTGTAATGTAAACTCAAGAAGGCATATGACCGAGAGGAAAGAGCGAAGGGCGTCACAGAAAATGCAAAACACGCAGTTGTTTTAGACGAACCTTTAGCCAAGCACTGCCTTAGTCGTGCTTAGCATCGTCATCTTTTCAATTTTGATGAAATCAATCTCGACATCATTCGTTCTTAGGCTTGGAAGAAGTGTTGAAGCTTCGTTGTGGAAGTGTTTGAATTTGGAGTAATAACATATGTTTTAAAAATGTCAGGAGTAGCTTAAGGGAAGTGCTCATCGATAGTGGTAGAGTATGACCGGATCTCAGCTGTGGATATTGTTAGAAAAAGCGCTGACGCAGGTTGATAAAGGAATGCCGGCCGCTTTGTCTTGGAGGCCGGCTTTAATTTGTGTTTGGTCAGTTATTTATTTTTTTTGCCGTGTCAACGCTTCTTGACAATCTTATACTGCTTAAAGCCTGTTCCTTTTTGCCTTTTTAGACGGTCTGAGGAAAATGCATTAGTGGGTTTAGCAGCAGAGTCACAGATGTGGGTTGCACCCATGAAATCTGGCCAAATCCTTTTCTGCTAATGCCAAAACGCTTGTTCTGCCATCAACTTGGTTTTGTTTATTGGACTGGATGATTTGAAGCTAGAATAAAACGGGACCTCTTGACAGTTTGAAAAAATATATTCTTTTAAAGGTATATAGCCACGTAATATGCTTATAAAAAGACCAAAAACTGTTTGATCATGATAAATAAGCTTGTATACACACCAAGCCTCCATCTTTATAGTGTTTTGATGGTCTTTTTTGAGCCAAAATATTATTTGCTTTCGGATGCGATTTACAAATATAAACAGAGGGTTCGCTGGTGGCGCAGCGGGTAGCGTGACCCATATACCAAGGCCTTAGTCCTCGACGAAGTCGACCCGGGTACGACTCCGACTTGCAGTTCTTTGCCACACGTCTCTCCCCCTCTTCCACCCCCCTTCCTGCGAGCCACTAGAGCTGCAAAAAATCTAAAAAAAAAAACAACAAAAACAAATATAAACAGATGTGGCGACATCTAGCAACTGCGTCGCAGAACTATCTTAATGCCAGTTTGCTTGATTATAAATCAAAATGAAATAATGCCAGACCGAGCCTAACCATATGCAAGGTTTTGCAATAAAGCAGCAGCTCGGCGTGATCGAAGATCAGCCGTTATTAATTAAATAAACTGATCTACAGCAACTTTAAGATTTACTCACATCAATCAACTCTGCGGTCACATCTGAGCCTCGGCAGGTTTAGCGTCCGCTTCAGTGAACATCAACGTTCATACTGTCTTCCCAGCGACGTTCCAGTCTTTTCCCTCTTGGAATCATATTTTTGTGCATTTTTTTTACTGGATCTTGGACCTTCATTGTTTCACCGGGAGATTCTAATAGCCGTTAGCGGCTTCCAAGTTTTAGCCCCTGCAGCGCATGCGCAGTACGTACTTCCGTTAATATTACAAAAACGACTTTATTTACTAACATATTCAGCAAAAGCACAGCAAAAAACTCCAAAATAACAACTAATGCGCTAACAGGACGTGAAAATCTTTCACAAAAACTTTGAATGCGACCAGCGTGAGCTACTGACGTAGAAAGCAATAAAGAAGTAAAATAACGTGGCTCTGCACCTTTAACAGACGGGCCTCGGCAGCATGTGGGAGAACCATACGCGACAGCCTGGCACCTTCTCCTCACGCCGGCCACCAGCTTGGTCACACACCGCTGTGGGATGGCATTCCCATTCTCCGACCAGCATTTGTCTGTCACAAGTCTGCCAAGGAGATTGCGTTTGTCACTCTGGTAGGAAGAGCGCGCCCAAGCATGAGGTCAGGACTGCGGGCGTACGCCATTCCATCCCCACCCCCACCCCCCACTGCCAAATCTTTGGACGCTGTCCCTGCACGTGGCTGCGACCATTAACGTCCTGAAGGAGTGGGGATATAAGGGTGCCACTGGTTGCAGGATCTAATCTTATCTCCCTGTGATGAGGTTTTCTGCAATGTTGCCACAACTTGATTTTCTAGCGAGGCAATTGCTGCCCCACATCATCACATTGCCTCTGCCAAAAGCTGTTTGGCATTGGCAGGGAGGATTTGGCAAGTTTTTCATGGGTGCTAGCCATAGTCAACTCTGCTGCCCGCTGATGCATTTTCCTTATAAACGTGGCAGCATTTTAGGGGGGGGAGAAACAGAGTCCAGCATATAAGATTTATTGCCAATAAGCGTTATTGCAACAACAAGATTCCTTGCTTTTTGTGTTAAACTTATATCCCAGCAACCTCCATAAATGTGAAACCTGTTCCGAACTTGCGGATCAGCGCGTTGTGTAGTTCCTTTTCCTCTTGTGGCCTCCAGGTTTTTACGACCTACAATTTATCCAGAAATCCGCAACTTTTTTTTTTTTTTTTTTTTTTTGTCACCAGTATCCCTCTCACTCAGAGAAAAGTTCAGAGGGGCTGTCAGCGGAATAACTGCAGACAGCACAAGAGGCTCTCTGTAGAAAAATGAAGAAGGAAAAGCAGTCAAGTCTCGAGAGGAGGAAGTGCAATCGGGTTCAGGATGACTTCTCTGTCTGGCTGCCTTCCACGCTTCGGGAGGGAGTCCTCCTTCCGAGCCGCTCAAGTGCCTTTCACCCACCGCACCGAGGATGTTCGGCACAACAATTAGAGCCAGGCGAAAAGGTGAACTCTGTCAGGGGTGTGGGTTGGGGGTGGGGGTGGCTGGGGGGGATTGATGGCTGGGTAGCGGTACAGACTGAATGGCTGGGTGGGATATTGGAGGAGATGGGGAGAGGTGGCAAATGAGGGATTTAGCGCAGGCTCTGGAGGGCGCCGGGAGACGGGTTCAAAGAGTGACTGACAGCATGATAGATGGAGGGCCTGAATAAGTGAGCGAGGCTCGGGAGATGCTGCGCGAGTGCTAATGATTGACTGCGCGAGTGCAGGTGGTGGCAGGCCGCCGCCGCCGAGAGCCGCGTAGCGTTCGTGCGCTCCCGCATGTTTATGATCCCCGCATGCGTGTGTTTATTATGGTTGACCGTTTGCTCCTGATATTGTATACACAATATCATCCCCGTTGCGAGAGCGGCTCGACTCCGGGGCGCGCACGCAAACCCTGTCAGGCCGAAGACACACACACACACACACACACACACACACGCACAGCAGCAGCAGCAGCAGCAGCAGGCTCAGCCAGGCATCGCCCGCAGCCACACTCTCCTACCCACCGCTGCCTCCCTCATTCATCTTTCATTAGCCCGGCTCGCACAGGAGAAACAGCCTGCCTCCCCCTCCTTCACCGTACGCCTCCACCCTTCTCATCTAACCTCTTTGCCTTTCTATCCCCCCTCTTGTTTTATCTTGGCTTTCCCATTTGTGTGTCTCGCTACCTCCTATTTTGGACATTCCTCTTTCCTTTGCTCGACCTCACCCCTTCACCTTTTAGCCTTCGCCCCCCCCCCTCCAACCCCGGCTCCTAGTCCTTTTCACTTCTTTATCACACTCTCTTCTTCTTCTTCCCCGTCTTTCCTGTGCCTCGCTGTTTTATTCCTGACACTCTTCTCCCCCTCTCTCTCTTTCTCCCTCTCGCCCGCTCTCTTTCTTCTTTTCATTTTTCTCTCCGTCTCTCCCTCGATGGAGGGGAAAAGGCTCTTCGCCTCTAATTGCGGCTGTTCCGTTGCCATGGCGCGTGTTGCTCAGCGCTGCGAGGTGCTGTCTGAGTAGTGTGTGGATGTGTGTGTGCGCACGGCAGGCAGATGATTGCTTGCTGCCAGCTCTCGTTTCCCGGACGCCGATCGTGTTTCTTTGCGGCAGCAGGGAAAAAAAGAGAGAGAGAGAGAGACGCCAGAAATAGCCCCCCTTCACACAGGCCCAGTCACTCTCATCGCTGCGCTGTCAGATACTCACACACGCAGAGAGACGCACACACAGACACACACACACAGCTTTCCTCTCTTTTCTCTGACATTTTCCGTGCATGCAATCCAGGTTATGCCGTGTGCAGACACCTTCTAGCACACACACACACACACACGCACACACAAGCGTTAATACGTGGTTAGCTCTGTTTGCACACGTCCAACTTCCTCTGCGCACGCGCGCCTGTGATTGTGTGTGTGTGTGTGTGCGCGCGCGCTTCCTTCTCCTCCGGAGGTTCTGTGGGGACTCTGATTTATTTCACCTTTAATGGGAAGTGAAATGAATGTGAGCAGCAGCTGGTCTGGTCCTCGGAGATACCGCGGTACGCTAACCCAGAAAACAAGCGGCGTCGCTCTGAAATGGCCCTCGCTCTGACAGGCGGCGACACACGCCACTCCACACTCCAGCGGCCGCGCTGTTTGGGTTTTATTTAAAGCCGCGCGCAGACACTCGGCTAACACCCCCGCCGGGAGCGGCGGCGGAGGCACGGGGGTCTCTTTAACAGGTGTATCTCCGACCTCTCCCCAAACCAAACTTTTTCTTTTTGAAGGGGGGGGCTTTCTCTCCCCGGTGCCAACTTTTCAAACTGGGTTGTTGGGAGGTAAAAGCAGACAGATTAATAGCAAATAAACCTTGAAACCTCATCGCTGTAAAAGTGGATAAGGGAGGATTATAAGCAGATTTGTGGACGAATCGCTCTAATCATCTCCTGTGCTGTTCTCCCCGCAGTTGTCGAAAGGTTTTAAAAGGGGGTGGCGGCTGCTTATTCTTGCAAAGCTTAGTTTTACAGCGTTAGAGCCCCTCTTATTTGTATTTGAAAAGGAAAATATTAAGCTTTTTTTTTATATTCAAGCCACTTCATCAGATTGCTTTATAGATGTCGTCTGCAAAAGTTAAAATAAATAGTGCTTTTGTTTTTCAGAGGAGACCTTGGGTCTAAGCTGCCTGAAGTGCATTCCTTCACTAAACATTTCCATGAAACCTTTTTGGCATAATCCATTTCTGTTGGTGAGGTGGCATGCTCTAAATAAACAATAATAAAAAATAAAGGTCTGACAACATTTCCAAGCAATCAAAGCGGGGTCTTTGTAATTAGATTGTGGTTTGATCTAGTCTTGGCAATTTCTATCCACTCCTCCTTTAAAAGAAATCTCCAGATAAATGCATTTGTGAGAACTTATAGATTTAGTTCTGGACTTTGGTCGGTTATTTAGTTAACTCAACTGTTCCTCTGGGGAAGCCATTCCTTTGTCGATCTGGGGGTATGTTTGGGGTCTTCTGTCGTTAATATGAATTCCCTCTTCAGCTTCAGATTTCTGGCAGAGACTTGAAGATTTTTGTGTCAACAGTAGAAGGGTTCATGATGTCATCCACTTTGAGAATAAGGCCATTTTCAGCTGAATATAAGAAACCCCAGCGCATGGAGCCGTCGCCGCTATGTTCGGCTGTAGCCTTGTTTTTTTGTTTGTTTGTTTGTTAGTTGATTTTGTTGGTGATGCTTACTGTTGTTTTTGCGGCAGATGTTATTTTTGGGGGTTTTGGCTTAAACGTTTAAGCGCATAACAGATTCTTTTTGCCGTTTTTAGCTTGATGTTTTGTACTGAGGAAATCAACCCTTTTTCTTTTGTCAGGTTTTATGAAGAATACAGGACATCGCTGTCCTGGTAGAACTCTCTTCATCTCCTGTGGTTTGGCTGTTGAACTCCAGGAAGCCCTGGCTGTATCTTTTAATCTATTTTGGATGTTCATCAAGATTTCAGTAATAATGGTCATAATATCATTTCTTAATACCTGTATCACTGTAATTCGGTGCTGTGGGTTTTTTTCTCTCTCCTTCCCCTGACTCGTACCTTTAAACCATGACATTCCTTTAATCCTTTGTAACCTCTCTAAAACTAGGCCTTTATTTATTTATATATATATATATATATATATATATATATATATATATATATATATATATATATATATATATATATATATATATATATATATAATGCATTAATGAATGAATTTATTTCAGACATACAATTCCACCAACTAAAAAAATAAATAAAGTGATCGGTAAACAAAAATTACAAGAAACTCATTATCAACACATGCATATTTAGTGGTATGGGCACCAACACCACCTTAACTATCCGTGTATGAATTTGAACATAAATAGGAACTAATAATACTTAAAAAAAATCTGCCAATGTATAACCTCAGATGTAGTAAGTGTTTGGCAGGTTAATGGCTGGCTGCAGATTAAAAACAACTTTTAAAACTATTTTTTTGTTTTAAATATCATTGTCCCCCAAATTGATTTGTTTTCAGTTAAAATATGAATGACATACTTCACATAAAGGTAAAGCAGATTGGGGAAAAAAAGATCTTTGTCTTCTCATATCGACTGAATTGTTGTATCCATATGCAGCGTTTCCTTCGGCTGCTAAACGATTTCATCTCATTGGAACTCATTCAGTCAGTTATCTGAAAGTTGCAAGTAGAGGAAACTGTGAATCTAGTCTGGCGCTGGGGTGCATGTTTTAGTTCACATTAGTTGCAACAGTAAACCCAGTCCAAGTCAGTCCTGCAAAACTATATCCAGTCTTACCAAACATGTTTTTTTCCATCATTAATACATTTTAATTGCTAACTATAAATAATGAATGAATAAATAAATAAATAATAAATAAACAGAAAAAAAACATTACAACTAACAAGTATTTTTAGCATAGCATGGATTTATAGGTTTGCCAGACCTACTACTACTACTACCTACTAAAACTTTCTATATTAGGTTGAAATGTCACCAGAGTGAAATCTGGTCTAGTAATTCAAATAAGACCAATGGAAGTCCTGTTTTAAATGTGATTTTAAATGGAAAATGGAGGTATTAAAAACATATTAAAGGAGCTGCGCATGGTGTCGAAGTAGAGCATATTCCACATGCTATTAGTCCCGTGTTCGATTCCTGACCTTGAGCATAGCTATATCCTGTCTTCTGTTTTATGCTCCTCCTAGTAAGAGCACTCCAACTTCTACTGTAAATATTCTATTAAAATTACATTGAACATGTTTTTTACGATTGCAGTCCATAAAGAAAGTTAACATTTACTTACCAAGAAACCAGCAATCTAAATAATTTGAAGAGCTGGTAATCTCACAAACTTTCACAATCACAATGAAGAGCCCAGGGAGTTAAAACACCAACCGTGCGCAGCTTCAAGATGCCTGTTGGAAATATGTTTACACGACTGTGCTTTTGTCCCATACATTCATTCCTTTTCATGTTAGAATAGCTCCTGAATAAAAGTCATGACAGGCGAGAGCTTCTGCCACCTATACGTGCAAAATATTACACGTTGATGAAAGCAGCGCCGAGGCTCCCTTGATGTGACAAACTAACAGGTAGAAAACGATGGTTTTTGGAGCCAGCCTCAGTAATGCCCTTTTCTGGTAGCTTGCCAAGTTTTGTGTTCGTTTTACAATTGGTCCTCACCCTAAAATATTACAAATTTACTCAATTGCAGATGACCCCTCATTAAATACAGCATTTTTGTACAAATTTTACCTAATTTCCACAGTAAACAGTGAGCCTTAATGTCTCATTCTAACATCCGGGTGCTTATTTTGTCTGGTATGTCCCACTGTTAAAAGTGAAGACTGATGTGAAGGCACTTTGTAAAGTGCCTTGAGATGACATGTTTCATGATTTGGCGCTATATAAATTGAATTGAATTGATCTGTTTGCAGGACAAAAATAAGATTTCATATTTTTTGGAAATTGTCATTAATTGATCAAATTAACACGCACATACACACTGTAGGCTCACACAAAGAGAAAAGAGTAAGTGTAAGCCATTCACACATTCAATAGTGTTTATTTTGTCTATTACTCATGCTAATTATTGTAGCTCAAAATATGGCAGTATAACAACAAACTGTTTCTTAATTTGCTTAAAAACAACAAAACAGCTGACGCCAAGCTTTATGAAGTGATGGTGAACATTTTGAGTTTTAATTGAGAGAAGGAAACGTATATGTCCTGTAGTTCAGTGGTTGTCTGCATTTTTTTTTCCTTCTTCCATTTCTTGGACAAAAATAAGAAATATTTTTAGAGGATATAGCATGATTTTATGATCTGCTTTATCTTTGATTTGCCACAGTTCCATTTGTAACAGTCTACTCGCCTGTATTTTAGTTTTTCACTTACCCACTGAATCCACATTGATTTAAAAAAATAATGGCCCATTTCACAACTTTTTATGTCCCTCTCACCCGACATTACACCCGCAAAGGGCAGCTTTGGTGAAATATTTGCAAGGCTGTAGCATTTCAAGCAGCACACGTTAATGTCGTGCATGGAAATAATAGATTTGGTCAATTGATTGGACTCTCTCGCTTCACCCGGTGACAAACCTGACATGGATTGGGTTGTCCCAAACGGAGAAATCATGGCGATGGAAAACAAGGAGGCGAGTGGAGCAAATGTCGTCGGGCATGCAGGTTCTCTATTGAATGCATCTATATGTACCTCATAGTATACTGGAAGGAGATGCTTTATCCATTACCATCAGCTGTTACGCTAAGTCTTCAGAAATGCAACAGCCAAATGAATTGATTAGTGAGACTTGATTGTGTTTACTCCATAATTCCTGAAAATTCTCACTTACAAAGAAGAACGATTTTTTTTTTTATATATATAAGCAACGGTTTAAGTACGCGGGCATAAAATGGAAGCGGGAGCCGCTGAAATTGCAACGCACGGGGGTGTGAAACTGCCCGTCCTGGAGCAGCGTCGCCGTGAACGATTGTTGCCGTGTGAAACTTTGCGGAGGGAGCACGGGGCTGGAAAAGCTGGCGTGTGCACGTTTTTTTTTTTGTTTTTTTTTTAGCGTTGCAGCTCCGCTGATGTAACCGCAGCTGCGAGGACTTGGTGTTTTTGCTCGCGCTCATGTGTTGCTGGTTCCAGAGATGTCACAATGTTGGCAACGCTGCGCCGATGTGATTCATGGGGAGGATAGTTGAAACACAACAATGGTGTTATTGCCAAAGATTTCACAAGGAAAGAAGAAAAAAAAAAAAAAAAAAAAAAAGCATTATCACAGAAAAAAGGAAACAGATCTTATTTTCTGGCTGTCAGCCAGTTGAGATGAGTGACTGTCTCACGTAACACCTTGTAACCACAATACAACAGGGTTGCTTTTCCGTCAAATGTTTGGTTTGGTGCCTCCCTTCCCCCAGACGTCCGGCGGGGGGGGGGGCGCGCAGACGGCTTGAGGATAACTTTCCTGACCCCAGAGGTCAGCAGCTGTGACCGCTCAGGTCCGGGTTCACACCCAACCCCTGAACGCGGCGCACGCACGCACACAGCGCCGCGCGCCGTTTGATTCTACGGCTAATAGATCAATAAAAGACATTAGAGGCAGGCTAACCCAGCGAGCCGTGCTAATACAGGGTTAATCCAGGGTTAATGGCTGAGCAGCCTTGTTCGCGCAGACCGCCATCGGTTCCCGGCAGCATCACACCATGACGCTTCTTCACCTGGTTGTTCGTCCGGTTAGCAGGGACAGAAACCCGACTAAAATGGAGGGGTGGGTTGAGGTGAGGGGGGGGGGGGATGCAATCTCTGTCTTTTTAGAATAAAAATAAACGCCTCAGCGGTTAAACGTGAACGCACAGGGGAGACGGGGTGTGTTTGCAGAGGATCGGCCGAGAGTTTAGCGCGTGGCGGCGGGAGGAGACGCGAGGCTGAAAACCGCGGTCTGGAGACGTGGAAACGGAGCCGAGGGAAGAGTGGTGAGAAGGAGAGGAAGCGAGCGGAGCGCTACACATCTCCCTGTCCTTGTAAAGTGCTGCGTGCTGTCGGAGCAGCAGCCAAGAATGTGTCAGCCCAGCCGTCTCACGCTGCCTAATGGGCTCTTAAACGCTGATATAAAGCTCGCTCGCTCTTTCACCCTCCCCTTTTCCCTCTCTTGCTCCTTCTTTTTCTGCCTCCGCCACTTGCTCTCATTACCTCTCGTTCTCACCCTGTCCCTCACTCTGTCACTCACTTGTCCTCTGCCTCGCTTTCTGTTGCTCTATCAGCCTCCTGCTCTTTTTTTTTTTTTTTTTTTTTTTTTTTTTTGTCCCGGTAGCTGTCTTTCTTCTCCTTTTAATTACTTCGTCCTCACCTCTTTAGCTCTCCTGCCGGTTGCTTCGTTTTGCTTGAAACTTTTCAACATCACAACTCAGCACTTCTCTTTGTCTTTTTTCTGTCCTCCTCCATCAGACTCCATAATGCCTCCTACCCTAAAGATCCCTCGTTCCCGCTCACGCTCCTGCACGTCCTGTCGGCGCCGCTGCATGGTCTGGCCAACGCCTTTGTTTTTGGCCTGGACAGGGATTGGTGGAGTCTGCTGAGCCCGACTGGATTGCAGGTACAGAAACTGCACACACACACGCACTCTTACAGCCTAATTAGGACCCTTCGTTGCTAGGGAACGCAGGATGTACATAAAGATGAGTCCACAAAGAGGAAGTGGGTCCGGCTAAGTATTGGACCCCTGGTCGTGTATTCATCGCCCTCAAATTATTTCCACATTATGTCATGTTACCTCTACAAGTTTCTGTTACTGTTTATTCTTAACCTGAGGTGATTCACCAGATCGGTGCATTGTAGTGAAATGCAAGCATGCTAATGCACGGTTTGCCAACAGTTTTGCAAGTGCAAGTCTGAAACTTTTTGCTGCTCATTTGCATTCAGCCCCCCCTTTCCTCTCGTTCCCCGAAATCAAACCCATTGCAAAACGATTGGCTTTAGAAGTCACCAAATTAGCACACCGTGTGTATTTTAGTGTCAGAATAAATCCAGCCGTCCTACGAAGGCCCCAGGGGTTCTGTTAGAGAACATTAGTGAGCAACCAGCATCATGAGGATCAAGGAGCACGGCAAGACAGGTCAGGGAGGAAGATGTTAAAGGCGGGAGATGCGGCGGTTACGTAAGAGCAGCAGCTATGAGAGATCCTGCGGTTCGCCAAACGACGTGCAGAGAACAGCAAACGTATGGAAGAAGGTTCTCTGGTCAGGTCAAATCATGATTAACCTTTTGGTATTCAAAGGCTGTGTGTTTAGGAAAATGATCACCATCACGGTGTTGTGCTGTGATGGCAGCATCATGCTGTGGGGGTTATTTCTCTCGGTATAGACGAAGACTGAAAGAGGTAAAAGCTTACATATTTCAGTGCAGTTCCAGTTATTTGTGTGAGAACAAAATGTATGAAAAGCTTTTTCCTGCTTAGTGCTTTGTCATAAATGAGAAACTAGCGTTGCCGCTGCTCTCTGCACACCTTTCCCAGGACACTGGGGGCGTCTGAACCATGGGTTCTGAGCAAAGCTAGCAGAGCAGGTCACGACAGAGAGAAGGGAAGCTGGGGCAGTATCTGTTTCACCATTAATGTCACTGTTGAGGATCAAAACCTCCGAACTTATTCAAGAAAACTCAGATCAATTAAATTATGTTCATGGCCTTTTTTGGGAGATTTTTAAGCCTTGCTCACACAAAAGAGCTATGAGTTTTTAGAAATTAGCTGCTCAGGTGACACAGTCACAGAAGGTAGACCAACAACAATTATTGGCAGCTACGTTGTTCTGCTCTTAAGATATCAATCATTTGCAAGACCCTCCATTGTGATCCTGATACCAGAGGTTGACTTAAAACATATCTACCTCCAAACCTTTGCAGACTGCTAACGGTGATAATACGGCATTTAAGGATGCTGAGGGCATCTAAAAATAGCAACAGTGTTTCATGTTTAAAAAAAACTTCTGGTAGTTTGATGCTGTGGCGAGCAGGAGGGTTTAAATGCGTTACATTTGCTTTTATGTATATTATGTACTTCCTGTTAACTTTTTTTCTGCTGCCATTATAGCGTCGACCTGTTTATTATTTTTTTTTAGTTAGATAAAAACACTTAAATTATCTTTTAATGACCACATCTGTAAATCACCTAAGCCCACTCTGTCACCCAAATAAAAGCAATTTAGAGGCCTTTATTGCCTTTGTGAACCTAATGGGAAGCAGCTCAAGTCAAAACGTTAAGCCGCCGATTAATGAAAACAGTAACGCAACAGAAGCAGAGGGGTCGCCAAAACGAGCTGAAAAAGCAGAAGACCCGTTTTCTATGTCGGGGGTTGCAGCGGGAAAGTTCGCCGCCTGTTGAAGAGGGAGTGGATGATGTGCAAGCTGAACGCCAGCTTGCAGTAAGGGTGTGTGTTCAGATGTGATGAACCTTGTGCAGCAGTGGAGGCGGTAACACAAAGGAAGAAAAAGATGTCATTCATGAAAAAGTGGGACAACAACTTTCTCGTCTTCGGATCCGGTCCGACCAGCTGAGAAATCTGCAGCCGTCTGCATTCCCCCCCCCTCAGGCCTGATGAGGCTGATATAATATTGGGCTGATCTTTACCTAAACCAACCTATAGAGGTGCTTTTGTCTGTAACGTTACTGGTGGGGGGGGGGGGGGGGGGGTGGAGTGTCGTACACCCTGGAGCGGTCAGGCCAGTGCATCACATGTCTTGTTGGTCATTACCTTACCCAATGGGGGCTCCTGCAACTATATGTTTCCCCAAAAGGAGAAGAAACATGAAATAGTCACGCATTTGATGCACATTCAGTGTGCATCTCTCTTTTGAGTGTTCCAACAAGCTCGTCTCTGCAGGCGTACTCTTTTTTTTTTTTTTTTTTTTTTTTTTCTACATTGCTGTGGCATGTTTTCCATTTTTGCCTTTGCAGAGACAACAAAGCTAAATTGCACTTGTCGCCTTTTTAACCTTGGCGAGGTTCTAAACGGCGCGTCACATGGCGCCACTCGTTCATTCATTCACACGCTCATTCACACTCCTCACTTTGTTCGTGCGGTGCCTTTCTCTTTCTCCCACTCTTTATCTTATTCACACATGCGAGCTCGCATCACATCAATGAGCGCATTGTGAGAAATGTGCAGTTCAGTGTCTAACACAAGGTCTCTCAAACGCAGGCGGGGGGGGGGGGGATGTTTGTCTCACTGGAGGAGACCCAGTGTGCGAGTGGTCCGAGCAGGTTCCAATCAAAACTTTTATTTTTTTTATTTTTGCTTCTTTCTGGCTCAGTGTTGAGTTACCGGTTATTTTAACGCGACCCTCCGCAAATCGTAACATAACCCAAAAAACTTAATTTGACTTTCTGTATGTGTAAAGAAACGGATGCGACATTGTACACCCATCTAATCTTTTTTTAATTAAACGTGTCGGCAGATTTCACTCATTACCGCAGGTGAAATTCCACCTATTAATTACAGGCTGCAATATATTTATCGCTGTAATTGCTTCCATTGTAGGCATCTGATTGGTCACTTAGCTTTAGTCGTGTCAGACTGCAGTTTACTTAACTGCCTCGGTTTACACACACTATATTGGCAAATGGATCTGTTCATCCATCCCAATAATCGACACCAGGTGTTCCGATCGCTTCCACTTCCACAGGTGTATAAAATCTGCACTGTTTGTACAAGCGTTTGTGAAAGAACGGGTCGCTCTCAGGAGCTCGGTGAACTCCAGCGTGGTTCTGGGATCGGATGCCACCTGTGCAACAAGCCCACGAATTGGTGGGACACGTAAGCCGACGGTGCCGGGACAGCGGATGAAACTTTCTCCAGACTTGGTGCAGCCCAAGATTAGCTCAAGAACAGCCCTCAGAGAGATTTGTGGAATGGGTCTCCATAGCCGAGCCTGCTAATAACCAATGTATATTTCCATCTTGTAGGGATTTGTGATGGTTTCAGGTTGGGGAGGGGGGTCGACCATGTTGTGGGTAGATGATGGCGACAGTGATGCAGCGCAGGATTGTGGGGTGTTTAACTGAAGCGTGTTAACGGTGTGGTTGTTTTTCACCGACGTTGAAAGGGCAGGGAAATTATATGTTCATAATGTTATTGGCCATAACTGCAATATTATCAATATTGGCCCACGTTTTTGTATCAATGCGTCCCTAATTAAAAAAGATCCAAAGCACACCCAGCTAGTCCACTTCTGAAGGGTTAAAAGGCAAGGCAAATTTATATAGCACAATTCAGTACAGAGACAATGCAAAGTGCTTCACATGATTAAAACATAGGAAAATAAAACAGAATGAAAGCAAGTAGGAATAAAATGTAGAAACAAAATAGAACATTAAAAACAGTTGGACTAAAAAAAAAGTTGAACTAATGATGTTTCAGTAGAACAGTTTAACTTGAAAAGTCAAAGGCAATCCTAAACAAATTTGTTTTTAATCTTGATTTAAAAGAACTCAGGCTTTCCCCACTTTTACAGTTTTCTGGAAGTTTGTTCCAGATAAGCGGAGCATAGGAACTAAAAAAAAAAGCTTTTAAAGTGGCCTAGTCAAAGCCTGCACTGAACTCTGCTTGAGTTGCTGTGGAAGGATATTAAAAAGACCATTCATGCTGTGGAGCAATAAAATATGATTTTATCCTATCTTAAATATCAAACTCCTGGCCCACTTCAAATACCCAGCCGTAATTTACAGTCAGGTTTACGAGCCTAACTATCTTCATGTCTGCAGGTAGTGCCATCTTGTTTACGTTGGTAAATAAAGCAATCTGCAAAAAGATATCCCTGCCCTTTTTAACTCATATTTAAACATTCGCTGTAAATTCTTTAAAATCTGCACGAGTCTCTTAAATGTAACACCCAACCATCACGGCCCTAGCTGAAAGGTCAGGGTCATCAGGGATTACAGTTCCTCTTGGGACCGACGTGGGAGTTTTGACGGCCGCCCATCCAGCCGTTGTCAGGACACTTCAACCATTAGTGGGACTTAATGGGGGTCTGGGCTTAATTGGAAGGAATCGCTGAGAGGATTAAAGCCTCTGATAGTTTCTTTAGTAGATCTTTCCATTTGCGGTGAACAGTCTGACCGACGTTTTGTCAGTGTAGTTATGTCGATTGCGTACTTAAGAGGCAGTTACTTCACTTGCTGATATCCCAGCTGGTCTGTCTGCAAATGCCTTTTGAAAACCCGCCGAATGGTCTTTGTCTTTTGCAGTTTGATTGTGGTTATTTCTTTCTGGGTCACAGGTCGCCGCAGCCCATCCACGCATGCCTCAGGCGACAGACCAAACGACCAAACGGCCTGACGGTTTCTAGTTTACGCTTGGGCATGCTTGAATTCCTGGAGCATATCGCAAGCTTTTGGCTGTGCATCTACCAGGCAGGTTTCTATTGTCGGCTGAAGGAAATGGCGCACAGTGCCCCTTCTAACCTTGGCTGGGATCTACAAAGTGCTTCACTGCGTGATTTTTCATTCATCCACTCGCACGCTCCTTCCCGCGGTGCTTCTTATTTGGTCTGTGCCAGAACGTCCCACTCCTCCTTCTCTCGCACGACGGCAAACACGCTGTGAGAAATTAAGAGTTCAGTGTCCACCCAAGGTCTCTCATCGACACCTGGACATCGCGTCCACCCTTGTAGAAAGTGCTCCACGTGACTCCAAACCTCTGTTTTGAGACCATTGTTGCAAACTGACACAAGTGTTGACTAGTTCTAGCTTCGAGCTCTTTAAGGCTCTATAGATTAGGTCTGTGTAATCAGGTGGTCCGCTCAGTGGCTCACTCTTAGGGAGGCTTAACCACTTAATGTTGACAACCTGAAAATGTTACAAAAGCATTCCTGCTGGGTTATTTTTAACCGAGGTGACTTTCGAATCGCTCTTTGAAGAACCCTTGCTTTCGATTGACGGAGTAATTGGTAATACGGTTGCTGTTTGGGACACTATTAATTCCTCGTAGAGATTTAAAAGCTGAACAATAGGAGCAAACAGAAACCGTTTCACAGGAATACGGGAAGTGAATCCCGCCTAAATGAAATATATTTTTAAAGTCACCAATTTCAGTAAGTAATTGTTGATTTATTGATATTGATTGGCCTGCTTGTAGAGCTGCCATCAATACATTTAGCAAAGTGTTTTCTCTCCAGGATATTTCTAATTAACAGTATTTGACAGATGTTGATGTGAACAAAACTGCGGCAGGGATGAAATATCTTGCAGCAATTAATTCAAAGGTTTTGTTAGAGTGAATTATAAGATGTATCCCCAGTAATTTTATTTGAAAATCCAATTATTTCTTACTGGAAACAGAATTGCTGCGCTACGGTCAGTGCTCAGAGGGGACCAAACGGAGGTGTAAGGAATGTCCGTGAAATGTTTTTTATCAACTAAACATGACTGATGACAAAATGTCTGACATTTTCAGAATTGTAGGATGATAATGTTTCTCTGTGGCTGCTGCTACTTGAGTTTGCCAATAGAAATTTGGCTTAAAAGGAAGGCTGATCAATGCAACACTGGCACCGATGTGTGAAAATCAAACAAACCATAATGGTGGGTAAAAGACGTCAATATATATCTACAAGCCTCGGGTGGTACGTGGGTATTTTCTTTGATCAGAGGTCCTCGTCTCGTATAGTATAGGAGTCGACTGAACCGACCTACTAGCAGTTCTAGACTGTTTAATCAGAAAATACTACACAGCTAAAATACTTTAAACAAGAGATCCGAGCAGTTCATTAATATTTGGGATTAATTAATTACAGAAAGAAGAACACGTTTAAATGCGCCTGTCCCAACGCCGGTAATTCACGTGACCTGAAATTTGTTTGCAAGCCGCAAAGAAAATGCTTGGTTTACTTCTAATGTGAGTAAAGCCGTGGAGATGCCTTTCACGCGGCAGCCGTATCGATAGCATTGGCATGTGAACGGCATCCCTCTGACGTTCATACCCTAGCTTGAGGCGCACATTGTTCACTGCGGTTCCTGTTTGAAACTCTGGATAAGATTAAATCGGCATCTATTCAGCAATTGATAGCAGAAGAAGAGTCTTTCGGAGATGGAGGCTTGGTCCGACATGTTTTAATTATAGCTCCTAGCTCTTGCTCTTTGAGTGAGAACTTTGTCCTTTCATGGTCAACAGTAAGAACTTTATCGTGGGCAGGAAAGGAGCTTCGGACAGCTGTGCCGATTTCTGACAGCCTTTAGCTCGTACGTCATTACGCAACGAATGATGCTAGTCAAATCCACGACCTTTCCGAAAAGAAGGCTGTAGGCCGCAGTCAGACTAAACGGAGTCTTTGTGAACATACATTCTCACAGATTGACATTTTTACTTACAGATTTACTTAATTGAGGAATGGATCGTTCAGTGATACTTTGTCAGGCTACATGTACTTCCACGTAACGTATACAATTGTTGTCTTGCAGGGGCAGCGAGCACAAACAAAACCAGCCTATAAATAAGCAAATAACGGGTAAATAAAGTAAAATAAAGACAGACAGCAAGAGCATTTCACGAGTGTGTAACGTACCCAATGCGTAGAAACGCAGAGGGTCCAAGCATTTTGCTCTTCTATCAGATATGTGAATGTCTGCGCAGGTGACCCAGGTGGTCATGTGGAAACCTACAGTGCCCTACCATAAATCAGCCTGGTGCCTCGGCAGCTACAGCTGTGCAGCTTCGGAGGAGGGGAACAAACATTGCATTTGCCGTTTAGGTAGTCTTCCAGGAGGCTGAAAGCCCCTCAAGATGGTGTGGTAATTTACCTCCACACATATTGTTTTGCATGTAATCCAAAGTGTTTAATTGTGGCCCATTTTGACTCCTCTTCTTGCCGCTCTTCCATATGGGCCAAACCTGTGGAGAGTTCTCCTGTCAACAGATTCTCCAACCTAGTCCTCACGGTGCTCTTTGTTCACCAAAGTTCCCCAACAAACCTCTAAAGGCCTTCATAGAACAGCTGTATTTATACTCTCATTGAATTACCTGCTGTCCTTTTGCTATTTAGGAGACCTCTGAGGGCGTTTGGTTGAGCTGGATTTTTATTTAGCAGTGTCAGCCTGAGTAGGGATTGGATATAAAAGCATGCCTTCCACCTCAAAGCTTTGTACTGCTATGTGTTGGTCTGCTACATCAAATGCAAATAAAACACATTGGAAGTTTGTGGTTGAAAAGTGGCGAAATGTGCAAAAGGTCAAGTGGTGTGAAATCGTTTTCAATGTGTTGTATGCAGCTGATTTAGCAAATATCACTTCTTAGAAAGGAAAGTGACTGCCCTTAACCAGACGCTCGTGGTTACGGTTTCTTATCACCATCAGCAGATTAAATGTCTACAGAAATTCAACTATTAAAGCAAAATGACTAATAATGAGCCAAATGACGGCAGCCTAGGTGTTTTAGATTATTCTTTCAATTGAATTCAGTTTTATTCATATAGTTCCGCCCAATTTACTACTCACCATCTCAAGGCACTTTACAGAGTCAATTCGTTCAAATCATCCAGACAGGTTGGTTAAAGAGTTTTCTATCTGGAAACCCTGCAGATTGCATCGAGTCATTGACTTTGCACTTCAGGTATTGCCACAGATGCTACAACGGTGCATTCGCGAAGTTGTAAGGAGCTGAGACTTTGGGCCAAAGCTAGACACGGACGAAACAAAGAGAATGGTAATGTCTAGATTCAGCAATAACCATCGAGTTCACTGCAGGACTTTTATAACTCAGCGACCCAGGGATGAGTGGGTAACTATATGGTGGTCGTGATTAGTGGGACCTTTTAAAAAAGCCATTTTTGTCAACAGCTTTAACTTATCACAAAATTATGATGACACAAACAGGTGATCCCATTTTATTTCCATAATGTAAAGTCTTTGCAGATGTTAACTGCAGTCTGCCTGGGTGGCAAAGGCATTAACTGCTTATAAGTCAGTCATTTTTGCTCTAATCCCTTTTAGGAATCTTGAATAGGAGCAGCTCTAATACTTGTAATTTTACCTTAACCAACGTTTTAATTGCTCTCACGCTGGAAAACGATCACCTCCAATAATTGGGACCATGTGTGGCAGCTGTTCGTCTGAGATAATTGCGGCATCTAATGCGGAAATCTACTTTTTCCTGAGCGAAATTACCAAATGTAGGACCTCATTTCCCGTCTAACACTGAGAGATTTAGCTTTTAGGAAAAGGTAATGAAGCGAAACTTATCAGAAATATAATACGCCCGCGTTTGGATCCCGAACATCATCGGTTGCATTTCAATAAACACCCCCCAATCAATAGAGTTCTCCACGCATTTGTCTCAATCTGCAAACATCGACTGTATCTGCAGCGACGAAGCTGAAGCTGATATTGAACAACAAGCGGGGAGAAAGGAAAAAATAAAAAAAATCCTCCGCGGTCGTGGTTCGCATGTGCACAAACACACACTTCGCACGCGCACGCCAACACACATTCATGCATATTGCCGCCTCCTCGGTTTCAGCGACCACGCTGATAACGGGTCACGAGCTCAGCGTGCAGGAGTGGAATGTGCGGCGTGACCTTCAACCCAAATGTCAGTGTTGCGCTGTGGTGAGTGGGGTGAAAGAGACAGAGAGGCAGAGCAGCGAAATTGAATCTCAATGTGTTCGTAAATCACGGGGAAAGCGCTGTTTGTGTGTGTCAGGGAGAAAGAGAGGAAGGCGAGGAGGAAGACGACAGGGAGAGACGGAGGGTGGGGGGGGGGAGCGGAGAGAGGGGAGAGACAGGCGGCGTGTGTGTTCGTGCGCTATCGTGACTAACAGCCGGTTGTTATTCATCTTGGCATGCGGCTCCCAGCAGCCCCCACACATCAGGTGTGAGATTGGCGGGGGAGAGGGAGGGGTAAGGGAGAGGAGCGGGTGCTGATGGGGTGACAGCGTCAAAACATTCCCCTCTCAAAGCGGAGAATCTGTGCTTTCCTCCTCCCAGCACCTCCTAACCCAGACTCATCGTGTTCAAGTACTCTCTCTCTCTTTAAAACGTTGCTTGCCTGCTTTTCCGTATTTTATTTTTTTCTCCCCTTCCTTTCTTCACTTGAAGGTGTCTTTGTACACAACTCACGCTCCATATGTACGTTTTTTTTTGATAGAACGGGTGGCTGCAATCTTTTGTCATTTTCATACTGGAGCCAAAGTGAATCAGTTCCTGCACCTCGGCGTGAGTGGAGAAAACCAATATAGATAAGATTTGGGACGTCCCTGCTTTATTGTTTTGGATTGATTTACAGATTGAACAAATAAATTGCCGCCTTGTTAACAGTTTTGTGTTCGCTGAATGACAATGGCATGTAGCAATAAATCCCTCATATAAATGCCATATAAAGTTTGTTGATGGCTTATCCCTTTCAGATCACTATTCAGTCCTTGATCTACCAAGGGTCTCCATGCCCTCGCGATGAGCTGAGAGCATCGACAAAGAACGGGGGCCAGGGTTGGCCCCACTTCTGTTTTGCTTTCGATCCTTCTCGAGAAGCCGTAGAAAAGCTGAAACTAAGGGACGCTAGTCTTCATTTCTAGACTTGTGGTTGATTTCCGTTCAGTCTTCGTACCGATACCAATTTTAGCCAATTCCATATTGACGTCACACTTTGTGTTAGAAAAAGACTGAACTGACGCCAACTGCGAGGCTCAATCCGAATACCCTTCATTAGTAAGGACTCGTTAGCCAAAGAGGAAGTGCGTCAGCGGTCGCCGTGATAAGTGCTGTCCAAATAGTGCAGTCACCAAGGAAGCTTGTGTGCCCTCTCCCACGGCTAGTTTTGCCTCGAAACCCCTTGACATCCCTTACCAGTGCTAAGAAGCCTTAAGGACATATAAGAACCAGCCCCCTTACGGAAATCAACGAAAATGTCCAGAGAGAGATCACGCACTTTGTAGTTAATTTTCAGAAGGCTGTAGGCCCGCATTTGACTCGCATCATCCCATGAGCGTTTCCGTCACGTAATGACGTCAGAGTTAAAGGCTGTCCGGATTGGCCACAACAGTCCGAAGCTCCTTTCTCCCCACAATATAGTTCTTACTGTTGACCCAGTGAAAGGTCAAGGAACAGGAGCTAGGAGCTATTATTAAAGGTATTCGGATGGAGTATAAGACATCTGATACTAGTCGTCTTCTCTCAGTAACACCCTTCTCACCGAGGTGTTGTCATTAGCGCAGTCCTGTGGTGTTTACCATGAAAGAATTGACTCTTTACGGAGTTTGTAGCTTGAAACAATAAAACAGACCAACTAGGCTGTAATATGTTTAGCCTTTGGGGTATCTATTGAGGTTGGCTCCGGGTCATGTGACAACTTCGACGATTTGACAAAATCTTCACGATTTAAGTACAAGTTTGTTGCTGCTTGTTTTCAAATCATGAAAAGTCAGGTACAAAATGACAATCAGGCTTTTTTTGGCCGTATGATTTCGAAATGAACCATGCCCCTTGATGTTACCTGATCAACTTTTGTGACGTTAAAGACAAAAAAAAGGTATTGACAGCATTCATATTTTTGGGTACTTACTTAATAAGGTCTTTTACACTTTAAATTGGAATCATACTGAATAAAAAGCGTCCAAAGTCTGCACATGTGGTCTTTTACTTGTAAACTCGACCGGATCCACTTTGCTTTTTATCAGCTGATTTTCTGCCTGAACGATCCACTCTGCTCTAGATTAACGTGGAGTCGCGTGCCATGGGGCAAAAATAGTACCGGCATGTATTTTGGAGAAGCGGTGAGCGCGGGCGCATCTGGAACGCTTCAGAAATGCACCGCGGCTCACCGGGTGGAACCGCTTTGACCAACTAGAGTTTCTGCGATCAGCCGCGAAAGCGCAGCCGCACCGCGACGATTCCACATTGAGCGGATTCCCGGGGTTAGGCTACAGGGAAGCTATGCAAAGGGTCTGTCCTCCATGTAGGCATTCATCCTTGTACAGCTTGTATCCGTTGGAATTTTCCTCTTAGATGCTCTTGTTGTTTGGGTTTCTGCTGCAGATGCAGCTGATGTGTTGTTGAAGAGGTAGAGATGCTGGAGCAAAATCTCACGCGCACTGAATTCACCGCAGCTTGTAACACAGTACGGTGCCTGGGGATCTGATGTGTTAGTCTTCTACAGAGCGGTACAGTTTGAAAGGAGTTAGAAGCTGCAGGCAGAATACTGCTCTCTAATAGCAAATCAGGGGGAAATTAAGGCCTGCTAGGTCTTGCATTTGTGATTCTCAAGACCGTTAGATTAGAGCACACTATGCATGTTTTATATATTTAATAAACCAAAAAGGGCAATCAAAGGTGTTGAGGTTTGTATTGGCTAAATGTGTTGCATTTTATGGGAAGTGCATGTCAAGGTACAAAAAAGCTACAGAAGGTACACATCAGTTCTATTGACGGTGGCTTAAACCATCTGTTTCAAGTTCCTCATTTTTCCTATCGCCCTTTTTACATAGTCTCTGTTCCTGTCTAACACATCCAAATCTCTCGATCAGTGTCAAGTTTCAATGACTGGGGACACATTAAAGATAAGGATCCTTTTTTACAACATGTGTTTCTGGTTGGAGGTCAAAAATTACTGTTATCAGCTGTACTGTCATTATAACTTTTATTTTTCAGGATGAACTAAAAGCACATCACCTAACTCCAATATAAGGGTTGAGTGCACAAGTTTCAATTTATTGTGAATTTCATAGTCCAAACAAGCTCATAATTATACATACAGGCGCAAATATTCTATATACTTATACCTCCACTAATATTTGGTCATGTGCCTCTTATCAAGTTGTAACTCAACTGCTTACGTTATGTAATCCCCAACAAGGTAACTGGGCATAAGTTTGGGTATTTGACCACTTCTCTTGGTAGAGTTAGTAGAGATCATTCATACTGGTTGGTTTTCTTAGCTCAGACCTGAGTTTTATGCATGGTCCAGGCTTTTTCAATAGAGTTGAGGTCCGTGCCCTTCCAGAAGCTCAATGTTAACCTGCTAAATCCTGCTAACCCTAGGTTTCAACCGTTTAACACAGTCATATTTAAACTTTTTAGCACAAGGGCCAAAACTGTTAAGTTGAAAGCACTTGCAGGCCAGAAAAATTCTGGCAGAAAGTTGGCTTTGAGTAAAAGATGCTGGATGTCTGTGATTTTATTTACAATAAAACAGTATAGGTGACAGTTTTTCCATAAATGTAGGTAAGAAACGCCCAAGTCCCTTTTTGAATAACTGCACATGTGGAAAACCATCTTAGATGCTGTTCCGCATCCCCGGGGGTTCATGTGATAAATCTCCTAAATCCACTCTGGTATTATTCCTTTCTACTGAGGCCTTCCTCTCCTTCTTATAAACTTGTACGCAGTTCGCTTCTAGCGACTCTCAGCCATGTTCAAAGTATACGGAGAGAGCAGAGGAGCTACAATAAACGACTAACACCGAAGCTAACCGCTAAGCTAACCGGATACATGAACACTAGGAGTGCGCATGCGCAGCCAGCAAGCAGAAACTAACAAGGAACGAGCACGGAGACTGGTGTTATGTGAGCTCGTCACAATGATTGGCAATGGGACAACCAATAAATAAGGTGAAACCCCAGATCCAGCTGATGATTTGTGATTAAGATAAAACATTTGGCGGTATGTTTATGGTCCGGCTCCTTCGTTGTTCATCCCACTTTGTGAAATGCAGCAGAACCACAGGCAGCAAAACAGACCTTGAGTGTAACGCCACAGCCACCGTCCTTGAAAGCCTTACCTTGTCGTCTCCAAACAATCCTCTTTTCCTTTTGACCAAATAGCTCTGTGTCTATCTTGTTTGACCTTTAAATCTTTCTCCAGGAGACTTTGGGCATCTGATCATTTTAGTTAGACTTCAAAGCCTTGAGTTTGGGACAACTTTTCAATCCATGTTGAAATCAACCGGGCTTTGCTGTGGACAGGGATGCTGCTGTCTACCATTGGGTCCCAGTTTATTTTAATTTGATTGTGAGAGCTTGGGTCTGAGGGTCGCAGCCTTGGTAGAACGGGACGTTCCAATGTTCCAACAGAACATGACAATTGTTCTCAGCTGATTAGAGCTGACTAACATTAAGCTCTGGAACGGCCTTGAGCTCAACCCTTCGGAAAATGTATGGACTTTGCTTAAACATAATCTTCACTCTCATTTTCTGGTTGCTTAGACACAGACTACCTAGTGTTTCTAACTGCTGTTTTATTTTCAGTCATTTTTCTTTTTTCTGCCAGCTATTTCCTTTTGGGGAAAAAACCCAGACACAAGCACAAATGATTGCTCTAGAAGAAGAAGACGCAAACAAAATCACTGTTTAAAGTCGACGGAGGATCATTCCACGCACAGCTGCTTAAGACCCATCTTGTTCCCAGCCTACATTATTGATCTGAGTGTCAAACGCCTGCTACCATTTTTTATGCTGATGATCTTGTAATTTACTGCTGTTCGCGCTCAATCACAGAGGCATTTGAGTTTTAGCAGTCTGCGTCGGAAGCGGTGCGGATGCAGTCTGAAGCGATTGAAACTGGTCTTAAAGGCTGAAAAATCTCAAACAATACTTTTTTTTTTCTCCAAAATTATTAGAACTGCCCGAGGTAAAACTCACGAGCTGGTCCCCAGTTACAAGTACCTGTGATTTACTATTAATGCTGATTTTTCTTTCAAATCTCAAAGTTCAGGGTAACGTTGAAGTCATGTTTCTCCGTCAGAGCTGGGAAGCTTCTGCTAACAATCTCTTTTCCTGATTTTTTTTTACCTGATTCTGGCGACTTTTTGTTTACATGTGCTTCAATCGGTGCTCCACTGGCCTCTTAGATTTATCAGTGTGAACTGTGCCTTCCTTGAATCTAAGGCCACATACACACTAGATGACTCTGGTTTACCTGGCTCTCATTGGCCTGCTTCCTTCTTCAAGGAGCTCATGACTTACGATCAAATGACATTTTGTTTTTCCTCTGCTCCTCGTGTTCAAACTGAAGAGGGAAAGAAAGGCTTTGAGTTTTTTTCTGCCCCCTCTGCTATGAACGCCCCCCGGTCTGAAATAAAACTGTCGGAGCTGGATTCACTGAAAGCCTTCTTCTGTCTTAAGAAACTGACAACGGAAATCCTTCGAACAGTCTCTGCGTGTTAAATCTTGAATCGTTGCCGTTTTTTTTAATTTTCTCTCTGTCATTTCATCTCTCTTACATAATTTCTCCTGCTTTTTGTAAAATGCACTTTATAGAATTTGTTTTTGTTATGTCTTTCAATCTGTCTTGTCCACTCTGACATATGCTGCCGTCTGTCTTGGCAAAGCCACCCCCTTGTGATAGAGGTCTTGATCTCAACGGCTCTATTATCTGGTTAAATAGAGGTTTAATCTTAAAAAGACGTCATTTTAAAGCTCCCTTCAGAACTCGCAGAATGAAGGTTCTTTATAGATCGGCACAAGATTTAATAATCTGGTATTCCCAATGCTGGGGTCAGCAATACTCTATTAGTACCAAATAAAAGGGCCCCAGATACCCTCAAAGCATGAATGTTTAGCTCTGATCAAGTAGTTGTTGTTTTCTTTGCTACTGGCAGCATTGCAGCTAAGTTACAGAACCATTCCTTCATACTCTGCCTTTCAGTCCTTTTGCTGTTATTGCAGTAACTCAGTATTTCCAAGAACCTTCTTTGATCTTTGAAGTACTGCAATCGGAAGAATACAAAGCTGAAATAAAGGGTCTGGGTTCAGAAGGTATTTCTATAGAGAATATATCCTGAATGCAAACTTTCACTTCTCCCCAGAAGATCTTAACCACCAAAAAGAAACCTAAAATAAGCAACTTTTCTTTACGGTATTTAAGTCAGGAAACACTGTTGCGTTTATCAAGCCAGTGGGTTTGCGTGGACCAAATAAGCTCCACTAATTCTTAATTCCTTGTTCACTGTTCACAAACGTCCTGGGATGATTTGTAGAAGATTCGTGAGACTCGTCTACTTTGCTTTTTCTATTATAGACACAAAGGGGGAAACAGGAACAGGTTGTGGAGATTGTGATCTAATAGATTATCATATTGTAGGTATTTACAGAAACACTACTTACAGTAAGTTTCTCCAATGAGCACTAATGCTGGTAGGAAACATAAATATCTCTAATCACCTGAGTCTGAAAGCAGCTTTATTTTGTCAGTCCTACTAGAAAGGCGTCCTCTGGTTGCAGACCATGTATTCAAGTAAGCAGATTATTACAGAGTGCATTGTTTGATTTCATCCCAACTTCTTTTGATTAGCGTGCTTTTGTCTGTCCTCGCCGCTCTGCACGTCTCGTCCTCGTGATTTTTATTCCCTCCCATCATCAGCAGCAGTGTTTCGCTCCTCTCCTCTTCCATCTCTCCGGCTTTCTCTCCATTCTATACGTCTTCTTTGTCGCGGTTCTACCCCGTTACAGCATCTCTGGCATTTCATCGCTCTTACATAATTTCTCTCTCCTTTGTGTTGCATATCCCTCCCACCTAGGTATTCTCCATTTCACTCTCTCTTTCTCTCTCTCTCTCTCTCTCTCTCTCTCCCTTCCACTCTTTCCCTGATATCGATCTGCATTCTAGCCATACGGCCGATCCGCCTTCGGCTCTGCAATGAGCTCGCAACACTTCTGCCTCTGCGTGTATGCCGGAGTGCATGCAGAGGAGAGCGGCAAACGTAACCATGCACATATAGAAAAAGTTTATTCCTGGAAAATAAGATTTGTCCAAGCAGGCCAGCTCAGCAGAGAACCTCTTTAAAACGTCCCACAGCTGCAGCACGTTCGCGGCCCAGCAAGCCAAAGCCGTTTATTTCATTTCCACCTGTCCTTTTTTTTTTTCTCCATATGGCTTTCATGTTCCGGTCACCAAACGCTCGTCGCCGCTCTGCTCCCTGCTCCCCCGCATGCAGGTCTCGGAGCGGCCGTTTTCACACCGTATTCCAGCGAAAGGCGGCTGGACCCTTTTTTTTTTTTTTTTTTATCGCCGCGAGGCTTGAAATTTCAGTCCCGCTCTCCTGCGTGATCCCTCAGCGGTGGATTGAGTTACTAAATTTCTTTTACTCAGCAGAAACACTTTTTGTTATCGGGTATCACAGAAAGACCTTGCTCTTCGGAGAGTACTAAAACACATTAGATTTCCTTTGTCTGACTGCTCCTCTGTAACGCCTGTTCCTGAAGAAGAAGAAGAAGAAGAAGGAAAAAAAAAAGGGTGGGCAGCTCATTTGCTTCATGCACCTGTATGCGTTGCAAACTGCACGCTTTCTTTAGGTTGTGTAAGTGTGCGACGTTTCACCGGGACCTCTGCAAAGCGAGATGCATTGGCGTGCTTCGGATCCGGTCGCAGCATTCCTGTAAGACTGCACGGAGACGCGAATGCTTGGTTCTGCAGAGACAGAGAGAGAACGCGTGGGTAAATTTTCTGTTGCCTGATTTGGAGCCATCGAAGGAGGCCGGATACTATAATTAGACAGACGTAATACACGGAAAGCTAATGCTAAACACGGCTCTAAGGAAACATAAAAGCTGTGGAGGTGGCCGACTTTAAAAAAAACAGAAGAAAAAAAAACGAGGAAACGAACACCAGTCGTCTTGGCTATATTGGACAAAAATTAAGCAATCTGCAGATCTTATTTGAGATGCTTGACTAACTAACCTGCTACATCACAAGACATTCCCAGAAGGGGTAGTTAAGGGTTTTTAGCAGTAGGACTCAGCGGAGACGGTATGAGTTAGTATCTCAACGGCTGTAGACGACTCCTTTTAACGACCTCAGTTTGAATAAAATGGATCAAACCATACACATGAGTTTGGTCCTGTCCTGACAGACGAGGCAGACGGCAGGGCCGACCTGGCTGCCTTACTGTGTAGGGGGAAAATCTGCTGTATAGCAGGGGGATGAGGCAGTCTTCCTCCTGTTGCATACTTGACTTTATTTAATTAACGGGGGTGATAAGCCACGTCTAAGCGACAAAGAGGCGAGGCTGCATTAAAAAGAGCCAAAATATGACAAAAGGGGGGGAGAGAGGAAATGAGGGAGGTACAGGGGGAACAGCAGACACAAAGTGGAAGACAAACCGTAGAAAAACAGAAAGCACCGAGCGTTTCCTAGCTTCTACGTTTTCTTGTTGGTGCATGTCGCTTCAGTCTCAAACATTTCACATAAACTATGTTTTAGAAATCGCCGCACTGTTGCCTCCTTGGTTATACATGTGTATGGTTATTCAGACTAAAAAGTGGTCAGTTACCAATAACTCTCTATGTGGGGGAAAACACTGAAAAATCTAGCGTGTTAATGAAAAACACGTGTGCAAAGTAACGTGACGTGACACAGTCATTGTTATTTTATCATTACAAATACTTTTTACACTCCACTGTCAGATAGCACCGGTCACGTTTAGGTATTTTCAATGAAAGCCCTATTTACCCTTAACCAGGACTGGTAAAGACCAGTTTTTGTTTTTGTCTTGCTTTGTCTTTTACTAGTTTTCTAAAAGAACCAGTTTAGCCACCCAGATGACTTCAAGCTGTTTGTGAGGTCAGACTCAGCTGTTGGACGAGAAGGCCCAGCTCAAAGTTTCCGCTCTAATTCATCACAGCGCAGAGCTCTGTTGGGTTGAGGTTAGGTCCTTCAGCAGGCCAGTCACGTTTTTTCCACACCAATTTTTCCTGGCGACTGTTAAATTTAGGCTCGACTATTGAATCTCCACATAGAGAGACACAGACTCTAGCTCCTCGTTGGTTCACAAATGTTCGTACCAGCAGTTTGCGTGCCTACATGCTGGATTTTAGACGCCTGAGGCCGTGGAGGACTTGGGTGAGTGAGTGAATACATTTGCCAGTGTGGCGTAACACGACACCAGTGTCCAGGTACACTGAGATAAATAGCATGATTTGCGCCAGCATCACTTAATAAATGCGTTATAAACAACACGCAGTGCTTGTGAACATTTCACAGTCCCAACCAGCAGATTTCTGGTTGGTACCAGCAAGGTTGAAAAATGTCTATTTCATACAGCATTCGAGGCGGGATGAATTAACACCACCTTATCATTTTGAAAGGTCGATAATAATCAAGTCGTGACTCTGTGATGGCGTTTCAGCAGAAAATATTGGTGGTAAGGACGACGTTACGCAGAACTACATGTTGAGTGAAATTCAAATAAACAGTGAAACGATGAGAGACAATAAGCTGCGTATCCTACTTTTTATTCAGGTTAAAGCTCTGTGTCTTTATGGTTTTTTCATCTAAAATTAGACAGAGCATACAACTCTTAACACAGTAGATTCAACCATGAGACCAACAACATTGTGATTGGTTGATGGTCTCCATCACCCCGCCTTTAACATCTTGAGGAAAGCGGTACGTCTCCAACTTCCAAGTATTAATTGGGATGTGATGCCAACAAAAATTAGTGAGTAATTTTGAAGTGGGATGGAAATTATAAAGGGTTTTTCACTTTTTTTTTTTTACAGCAAAACTCTGAAAGGTATGAACCAAACTTTCCTCTGAAACCCCCACATAAAATATAATGCAACTAAGCGCCTAGTCCACTGTTTAGTAAATAGTCCCTAATTTAACCTCAGTGTCAATGCAGCTGCCCAAAGCTTCAGAGGCTTGTTGGAGAACATTAGTGAACAAACGTGAAGACCCGGGAACACAGCAGGGGATAGCCATGTGGAGAGAAGAGTAAAGTTTTGAGTTTCAGTCATTTCACAGAGCACTGCTCAGTCCTTTATCTGAAAATAGCAAGAGTATGACACAACTAAGCCTGAACCTGACAGAGCCACCTGGGCTGGGGGGAACGCTGGCATTAATCAAAGAGGGAGCTGCGAAAATCCACAGCTCAGATTAGAGAATCTGTTGACAGCACAACTATAGTAGGTGTTGTGCCCTCCGCCACATGATTTATGGAAAACTGGTGAGAAGGAAGCCATTATTGATATCCCCCATCACCCAGTTGGTAACAAGTTGGGTAGGTGACAGTAAACATGTGGAAGAAGATGGAATGGCCATATGAGACAAAAAAGTTATTTATTATCTGGAGAAAAACCTAGCACAGTACACCAGCTCCCGTCCATGTGAAGCATGGCGGTGGCAGCGTCATGCTGTGGGGATTATGTTCCTCCTCAGGTGTAGGGAAGCTGTCCAGACTTTGTTAGCAAGACGGCTGAATCTTGGAAGAAAACACCTGCTTAGAGGCTGCAAAAGGACCAAAGGATGAAGTGGCGGCTTAGTGACAGTCCTAAATACCAGTGTTGTAGTCAAGTCACTATGCCTCGAGTCCGAGTCCAGGATCGAGTCTCCAGTGTCCAAGTACGAGTCAAGTTCAAGTCATTAAAAAAAAATCTGAGTCGAGTCCGAGTCGAGTCCTTATTGATCAAGTCGAGTCCAAGTTCCGTACTAAAGTAAGCATAGCCTACATGTTTTTAAACTAAAACAAAAATCCACACTCCACCACATTGCACTAATAATTTAGATATTAAAATCATACACCAAATAATATTCTAATGACATATTAAAATTATAGCCTAATAATATAGAAAAAGAAGTCGAGTCTTTTTCTCAATTTCCGAGTCAGAATGATCTGAATGTAGGAGTCCAAGTCCAAGTTCGAGTCATCAGTGCTTAAGTCCAAGTCAAGTCACGAGTCTCTAAATTTAGCTAATGACTCGGACTCGAGTTCGAGTCTCGGACTCGAGTACTACAACACTGCTAAATACGCATCCAGAGCTATAACGACGTGGTTTACACAAAGCATCAAAGCACTGATCTGCTCCATTGGCCTAGTCAAAGTACAGACCTAAATCTAATTGAGAATCTGGGGGCGAGGAAATCGATTTCTGTTGGTAAAACGTTTGGAAAGCTTATGTAATCATTTCCTTTCACTTCTCAAATGTGCACTACTTAGTGTTGATCCATCAAATAAAATAAAAATAAAAGCTCTAAAATATGTTAAAGTTTGTTGTTGTAACCTGACAAAATATGGGAAAGCTAAAGCGCTATGAAAACCAGAGTAATGTCAGGATGTGGAACCAGGAGAAGAGGCTTCTTGAAGTTAACCGTCTAAACCAAGGCATCCAGGGAAAACTAATCCCAACCTATGCGTGTGTGTGTCTCTCTGCTTTCTCAGCTGGCTCTGCAGTCACGGCTCTGCGATCGAACGCGAATCGGAGAGTACTACCCCGGGGCGGTGCGCTACACACAGGCAGGCCTTATCGACCCGAGCGACGACGACGACGACAACGACACCAACGTGCTTTTCTACTCTCCTGACATGACCCTGAAAGATCGAGGTCCTTGAGAAGGGAGCGAGGAAGACAAAAGAGCTGGAGGGAAGAAGAAGCACATAGGAGGGTCAGAGGCAGAGAGAGAAACACGGTGGATTAGAAACTGAGAGAGGGGGGGTGAGCGAGGCAGGGAGGGAAGATTGTGGGGACAGTCAGGCAGATAGAAGCCGGAGATGAGCTGTCAGGTTCCATTATTAATCCCCATCCTTTACTATTTAATATCCTTAAGACACCCACCGCACATACAGAGCAGAGCTCCATTTCTGTGCGACACGACTATCGGAGAGCTCTAAAGATCAGCCTAATGTTAGAGGCGCCTGCTGCATCCCGAAAGGACTCGGAATGATTTACCTCCCCTGAAAACCTCTGTTTTCCACTGCATTCTGCAGCACTTTAGCATGCCAGAAGGGAAAAAAAAAAAAGACAAAAAGAGAAAAAAAAAAAAAAAAAAACATAAGGCACTGCTGAAAGGCAATCATAACAAGGTGCTTCTTAAGCACTCGCAGCAATCACCTTTTCAGTTCCCCACAGGAGATGAGTTGAAAGGCAGGCCTTTAAAAATCACCGTGTGTGTCAGCGTCTCGCTCCGCCATTAGATTGATCCCGGTGCTACATAATTTTCCTGCCGATAAGGGGAAAGAGGGTGTACAGTCGAAATACACAAAAAAAAAAGATGGGGGGGGGGGGGGTTAAAAAACAGTCGAGGGGATTGGGGGAAAACAGGTCCCAGAAGCACAGGGGCCGTGTCCTCAGACAGTATTAGTTTTTCAGGCTGCCTCTTTGCCTCCAACGTTTCAAGTTCTGCACAAGTGTTCCTTTGAGTTTGTGTTGTTTTTTTTTTTTTTTTGATGAAATGCCACACTTTGGCTGTTCTGTATTTATAACACATCGATGTACTGTATATGTTTGAATGTACACTCTATTTTTGTACGTGCCTTGGGCTGCACTGTAAAGCAAATGACCTCCGCTCGTCTCTTTCTGCACTCAAAGCCTCGGGAAGAACTTTCATCTTTCGTGCTCAAAAGTTTACATACATGCGTTCCTGCGCATGAATTTCATGTCATTTTCTAGATCCTGTGATGACGTTTCAAAGTTGTACGCGCAGCCTCAAACACACGCATACATGAGCCCCTGTGCGCCTATGACCAATGCACACGGTGTGGGAGAGAGAGTTCAGAGTCTTTAATTTCACCTTGAATTAACAGCTGGTTGGTCGAAATTTGGACTCATTTGAATGTTTTTTTTTTTTTTAGACCAATGATCCCAAACACACATCAAAAGCATTGAAGGTTCATTGTCCGTTTAAAAGATGAGTCTGAACCAAGAAGATGACATTTATCTGTCTAATTCTGCCAAGAAAAGCGGTCAAAGATCCGGCCAGAACTATTTACCGGAGGCTTGTGACGTTCTCTGCTACTTCCTTAGACATATCGGTGGGGGTGCGTGCGTGTAGTTGAGCCTGTTTCTACAATTTTGAACCGGTGTGGATTAGGGAAATGCTCCGTTAAAGTCTCATTTGTGGATCCGGCACCATATTTTGAACAAAAATGAATGATAAAGTTAGATGTTACCAAAGTCTTCCACCTTGGAATAAAAAAAAAAAAAAGGAACGTTGCAAGCGCATCAGTAGAAGCCTAAATGAATGCCATCCAATCATTGTAGACCTCAGAGCGGCGCTGTGCGCGCGCCTCGCTTGTTCGCTGCTGAGGTCGAAGCGCATCAGCAAGAAGTGACACACAAGACACCTGCTGCCTTTGTCAGCTGAGCCGGCAGAGCTTGAGGTGTGATTGGCAGCATAATGGAGCCAATTTCTATTCAAACACAGCCCATTTGCCAATATCTGGGCGATCTCATTATTACCCGTGTGCTCTGCCGGCAGTCAGCCGCCGCTCTCAGAACTTTGAGCCGATGAAGCCTCTCTGGCGTCTCTGAACTTTTCTGCTGAGTGTCGGTAACGCCGGGGGTTCTCGGCGCGACTCGCAACGTGTGCCCGTTGGTTTTTAACACCTTGTTTTTTTTGTTTTTTTTTTTACCTCACGATCTCTCATTCAAATAAATACTCAGAAGAGACGTTTCATAACAGAACCGAGACTGGGCGTGTTTATTTCGTTTTCACATGGATGTCGTTCACCTCAAACCAAAGACCGGTGCCTCAGAAAGCCCTGATGCCCTTTTGAGTGTTTCACATGTAGTCATACTGCACAACCACAAGCTGCGCACACCTAGACACTATACCTCTGCTAGTTTGTGAAGTAGCTCTAGCTTAGTCAGATTTTATGCAGAACATCAGTTTTTATCAGTCTCGACATAAGATGTTCGAGGTCTGGATGATGACTGGGCCATTCTGATAAATGCTGCTGGAGGTTTTTCCTTCCCGTTAAAGGGGAGTTTTCCTCTCCACTGTCGCTTCATGCTTGCTCAGTATGAGGGATTGCTGCAAAGCTGTGGACGATGCAGACGACTCTCCCTGAGGCTCTACGCTCTGTCAGGAGGAGTGAATGCTGCTTGTAAATAAATGCGCTATATAAATATAGCTTGTCGGTACTTTGATGCAATCAACTGGTTTCCTTATATAGGACATTTTTGACCAATCTGTATAATCTGACCCAATCTGTATAATATGATTGAACTTGACTTTGTAAAGTGCCTTGAGATGACATGTTTCATGATTTGGCGCTATATAAATAAAATTGAATTGAATTGAATAAATAAATAATTGAATTGAACTGAATCCAATCTAAACCACATTGTAGCTCTTTGCTTGTTTTTGTTGTCTGCTTGTAGAAGGTGGACTTTTATACCCCCTCACAGGGTTTCATCCAGGATTGCTCTGTATTTAACTCCGATTATCGTACCAGCACCACCGACCAAAATAAAAGCATCCCCACACCATGGTGCTGCCACCGTCGTGTATCTCAGGTTGATGGGGAGTGTCGGTTTTCCCACCGCCCCCGTTTAATTTCCTCAAAACAAAAAACCTCTGAGGCCCTCGCTGAACCGCTGTAGGTCTGGATTACACACACGTGTAGATCGCTGGGCCGGGTTTTATTTAGCTCCGTCAGAGTTAAGGGGTCTGCATGCAGACGGACACCGTGGTGACTCCGGTGATGTGCGGGGGTTCTCTTCCAGTTTTGCCCTGCGTTAAACTACTTCCATCTTCCCGCCAGCCCCAATCAGCTTTCGCCTTAATTGATTAACTCCACATTAAGCCATTTAATTTCCCCTTGGGATTAGTAAAGTATTTCTGAATTGAATTTCTGTTTCATTGTGGAAGAAACCCCTCCGAGCGGCCTGACCTACCGTGGACATTTTGGGGCGATGCGCTGCTAGTTTTCCACCACCTATATTACATGCAGATGAAAACGTTTTAATTGGGTCACATCTGTCAGCTGCGGCAGATTTTATTTTGAGGTATCATATTAAAGGGGGGGGGGGGGTGATCGCTAAGATATGGCACGCTTTTTACATCAGGATTAAAAAAAAAAAAGAAGGAAACCACGCATACCTTTCCTTCTTCACAGTCATGCTCTGCCGTGCTGTGAAATGTGTGGCTTCGGGGCAACTAGATTTGCTCGCGTGGATCTGTGTGTGCTTGAAGGCGTCTTTTAGACCCGGGCCGGCTGCTTAAATATTGGACATTAATTATGAGTGGGACCCGAATGGCCCGTGCGTGTCTCCATATATGGCTAACAGGATTTTGATTAATGGAATATGTGCGCCATGTCCTCCAGGAGGAAAACACGCGCACACCCCCGCGCGCGCGCACGCACACGCTCTCCCACAGACTCCTGAACATGTCGATCCCTTCTGTGTATAAAGATCCCGTGAAATAAGCGAATCTCCCTGTCACGCAGGAGGAATTATTATTCTCCCCCCTCCTCTTAACGTCGCATGCGCCGTAATTGGATACAATTTAACACCCGCGGCCCACGGGCATGTCGGCAGGCGCGCTGCCTACTATTAGCTCTCCTCGCCTCGCCTCGCCACCCTATCATTTGTCAGATTTGTGTTTGTGTGCTCCACGGAGCCGGCCGGCCTTTACTGTGTGTGTGAGAGAGAGCGCGCGCATGTGTGTGTGTGTGTGTGTGTTTGCGTGCGCGCCCGGCTCCAGAAACCGGAGCCATTGTTGGATTCCGGCCATGACCTAGCTGTGACGCACAGACACGGAGAGAAGAGGCGACAGCAGCAGCAGCGGCCCGGACGCTGAAAAACAAGCTGGAGCTCAGTCACCTCGGAGCGGCAGAGAGAGAGAGAGGGAGGGAGGGAGGGGGGAGGCCTCCTCTGCGCTGCTTCCACCGACAGCATATTTCCAGGCAGAGGGATGGTGGGGGAGGGTATACCCCATCTTAGCCACTGCCTCCCTCCGCCGTTTGCGGGGCCAGGGAAAACCAGAGGAGTTCGGCCCATCTTAGGTTGTTTGCAAGATATTTAAAATGGATTAGATATGAGCTGTAAAGGATTCAAATCATACACACACGATAATTATTTCATCGATTTGTATTTAGATCGTTTGAAAAAAAAAAAAGGTTAATAAAGGGCGGTTAGGATGTTTCGTTACAGCCTCGCCGCAAAGATTTGGGGCAACTGTGGTTCAAAGCCCTGCCGCCATGGTACCCGTGAACGGATGCACGGGCTCTGTGACGCAAAAGCGAAGAGGTCGGTGGTGGCAGCATCATGCTGCGGGGACGCCTTTGCTCACCACGAACGGAGACGCTGCTCAGAGTTGAGATAAATAAAAGGCAATACCAGAAGACAACCTGTCAGACGGTGCCAAGGACCTGCGGCTGACTGGAGCCGAAGGCCAAACCAGCAAAGAGTGCGAAGGCGTGACGCGTTCTGCACTTTTTTTTATTTCCTCTCTCCTGCAGGAACTCTTGAAACCGCAGTGATATGATATTAATATTTCCTTATTTGTTTGTGGGTCGGTGTCATTTCCCCCCATCCCCGCTTTGGCAGCTATAATAATTCACGTTGATTAAAGCTTTCAGGGGAATCGTCCTAATAGGTGTGTAGAACCCAGTGGTTTGCGCTGCAATGTCATTCGCGACTTAAACACTTGTAAATGTCTGCTTTGTCTCCCCCTCGACAGTGACCTTGAGTTCATGACGCTGCTCCACGGGGGGCCACACCAATCTAATTTAAATAGAAGAAGGCAAAACCGACGCATTATTTGGACCATTGCGGTGGATATCCCCACTGGTTAGGGATTTGGAAATACGTCAGATTGTGGTACGTTTAATTGCAGCGCAGACATAAGACAAAACCAGGCATTGTCCACTTATAATCATGGACGGACAGCGACTACGTGCCTTCATTTAGCAGACGCTCCCCATTGGGGCACATGAAACGATCTATTTTGACACCTCGGCATGATTAACAACTAAGTCCCGATTTTAAACGTGTTCAGTACAAACGTGAATCATATATGGGAGGGGGGAAAAAAGCCAGTCCTTTTCTGCCAACTAATCCCCATATAAACTAATCGTGAAAAGGGCTGCATTGGCCTCACGCTTTTCTTACGCGCCGACGGGGGTAGGCTATATCTCGTCTGAAAATACACCCGGCGCAGAGGTGAAACCCATCAGCATGCGCGCAGGATAACGCTCCAAATTTCCAGGAGCAGGCGTCCAGGCCGCTCCAGGGTCGTTGTGCTTTTATGTCCCCCCGCATTTCCCGGCGCGGCTGTTTTCTGCCAGAGCGCAGCGGCGCGGCGGCTCTTTTTAAGCGCTCCCACCCGCCCCCGAAAGGGTTAAATTAATCTCTTTCTCTAGCCTCTTTCTCAACACACACACACACACACAGAGACACACACACAGGCTGCCACCGCCCCAGATAACAGAGGGGCGCCTCTCCCCAGCCAGCCAGCCTTCGCTAATCGCAGTGGCAGGAGGGGGGAGTGAAGTGCCGGCGGCCTCTCACAGCGCTGGGCTTTTTATTGACGCTGCCTGCATGTGTGTGTCATCGCAGCGAGTGTGTGCGGGCGCGGGCGCGGACGTGCGCGCTTGTGTGTGCGTGGCAGAGCGAGAGAGCTATAAAGAAGTGCGTGCGCGTCTCTCTGTGCGCGTCTGTGTGTGTGCGTCTGTGTGTGTGCGTCTGTGTGTGTGTGTGCTCCCTGCCAGCAGCGGAAAGCAGGGAGAGGCGGGGAAGTGGGAGGGTGGGTGGCGAGGTTATGAGCGGAACTCGACAGAGGCCGACAGACGAGAGAAAGAAGGAGGGGAACGAGGAGGAGGAGGAGGAGGAGGAGGAGGGGGCAGGCAGGCAGTCTTTCTTGTGCTGCGCCGAGAGCCGCCGCCGCTTCTCCTTCCTCTCAGATAAGCTTCGTTTGAAGGTTTTCATCTTTATCCTCTAATGAAAACCGACGCCGCTGTTCGGTGTTTCTGCCCTGCGCGTTTATGATCCCCCCCCCCCCCACACACACACACACACACACACCGCCACCACCACCTCCGCCACCCAGCCTCTCCAAGGTCGGAGTAAGACAAGTGTGACTGATCGCCTTGGTTAGTTTATGTCATGCCCTCCCTCCCCTCCTCGCTGATTGATCGCATCGATGAATTTAGCAGCCTTATTGATCCGGGCTTGATCTATACGGCTCCGCTCCTCTCGGTGCTCCAATTATCGGAGGCTCTCTCTCTCTCTCTCTCTCTCTCTCTCTCTCTCTCTCCGAATCTCTTCTCGCGAGCGGCTGCGTTTGGCTGGGAGCCACGCTCGCCCTGCCGAGCCAGGCTGTAATTATCCCCGGTGAGGCCGCGCTAACGCAGCGTGGCGCGCCTGTGGGGAACCGGTTAGCCCCTACAACACCGGTGGGGGCGCGAAACCGTGCGTGTTGATGTTACTCCAGCAGATCCTAACATATATATAGATATATATATATATATATATATATATATATATATATATATATATATATATATATTTTAGTATTTTAATTCACTGTGTCTCATTAAGCGAACAGCAGCAACAAAAAGAGACTAAGGGTGTGAATGTGTGTGTTTTAGTCTTTTAAGAATGACTCCTTTGCCAGCCACGGATCTATTGATTGCGCACACGCCCGCGCCTTGACGTGCCCGACAGTGTTCAGGCAAGTTTCTGTGTGTGAGTTGCAGTAAGCGATCCATAACGATCTGCAGGTGGATTGTGCTGATTAGTACCGGCTGCTGTGGACTGAGCTGCGTGCAAAGAGCTTCCTGCAATCTGAGCCTGCCGACCGAGAGACTTTCTTTCTGTGTGTGTGTGTGTGCGTGCGTGTGTGTGCGCCTCGCTCGCTTATGCGTTGGCAGGCGGCCCCTCTTTTTTTTCTTTCTTTCTTTCTTTCTTTCTTTCTTTCTTTCTTTCTTTCTTTTTTTTTTCCTCTAAACGTGAGTCAGTCGGGGCTGTGCGGTTTTGTCTCTGTTTTAAGCATACCTGACGAAACGTGCACTGGAGGTGTGCGCGCCTGTCTGCGTTTTGAACTTGCCGTGAGAGCGTGTGGGTTTGCCAGACTTCTGCTCGAACGTTTGAATGCAGCAGCAGATGGCTGGATCGCTGAGACGCAGCGTGCGACACCGTCGGTGGGTTTTGCGTGTTTTGCATGTGCAAGAATCCACCCTGACAAGACAGCGAAAGGCAAAAAAATAAATAACAGAACCCCCCCCCCCCCCCCCCCCCCCCCCACACACACACACACACACACACACACACACACACACACACTTTTGAGCTTGTTTAAAGGCAGCGTGGGCGTTTCCAAAACACAGTGGTGGCATTATCGTGGTTTAGGGATGGTTTAATTCTGGAGAGACGGGACAACTGGTTGAGTGCTGAGGGAGAGATGGGTGTGCGCCATCAAATTGGGTGGTGGCAGCATCGTGGCGTGGGGATGGTTTTCATCAGTGGGAACAGGAAAGCTGGTCAGAGTCGATGAAAAGATGGATGATCTGCGTTTATTTTTTTTGGGATGCGTGTAAAATGTGGTGGGAAAACCAAAACGTCCGCGTTCAAAGACGCTTTGCGTCCAGACTGACTGCGCCTGACCTGTTTTGCAAAGAAAGGATTGGGAGGTGTTGTCGTTCTTGGAGTGGTGAGCGTCTGCGTCCACGGCGGTTCTGTTTCTTACAAACACACACACTCATAAAAAGCGACGCACGATGACCGAAAGACTACAGGATCCCCGCCTTTTAAACACGTTTCCCAGTCAGTATGGTTGACGTTTTTTTATTTATTTAAGCGCACGCTGTTCAGGGTCTGGCTTTTCAAACCACAAAGTTCACACACAGCCATAAAAACGCAGCGCACCCATTTAAAAAAGGGGGCCTGTTTCTGTGTCCCCCTCCCCCTCCCCCTCCCCACCCTTTACACGCACTCAGCTAAAGTGTTTTTTCTTCTCCTCCTCCTCCTTCGGAAACTACGCTGGTGCGCCTTTCCGCCAGAAATCTGGTTTGCCCCTTGGTTTCTCGCAGCAATATTCATCTTAATCCAGTTTTCCGTGAGCGATGGAAAGGGCCGCCTGGCTTCGACGCCCTTGGAGGCTGAGCAGAAGGAAGAGAGATGAGGAAAAGCTCCGATGTGCGCCGTGACTTCTCTTCCCGACACACCGCTCTGACCTTTTTCGCGCGATTATAGGCGCGTCATTAGCAGGAGTCTGAACCGCTCAAAGCTGTTTTCAGAAGTTACTTGTGAGAAAGCCCCTATGGTGGACTTTGTGGTTTGCATTAAATAGTTTTGTTTTTGTTTTGTTTGTTTGTTTTTACAGTAAAATGGACCTAGGCGGACACCTTGGTTGGTTTGGGTGCATTTATTGCGGCACAGGCCAACAGTCCAAATAGCGCACGCAGAGCTGCAGGGTTGAGCCCACCTACTGAAGTGTGGAAAGCTGAAATTAATGTTTTATTCTGAAAATAAAAAAAAACTTTGAAACAAGTGCATTTGGAATCCAGCAGCCAGAATCTAAGTGTTGCTTTTGATGCATTTATCACCCAGTCTCAAAAGCACAGTTTGCAGTTTCAGCCATGCTGAGTTGGTTGAGCTGGAGAGCGTTCGCCTCTTGATGATTTTCCTCCTTTGTTTTTGATTTGTTTCTAGGATAGTGTTACTGATTGGATGGTTTAGTGATGGGTCTCAAGACATGGCATGTTGTGCTAAAAAAAAAAAGTGGTTTGCGGAAGATTTCTGTCACCCCAACCCCTTCTAATCAACCAGGCTACAGGTTACCCATGGCCAGCGCGGTACTAAGAGCCCGGACACGTGTGCAGATGGCCTGGCCTGTCTTAAGCCTAAAAAGTGTCATCCTTTTTCCTTTTTTAAATACAAAAATTTGTTTCAAATGTTGGGTGTTCGCTGCTTTGCCTTCAGTCCGAATCAAAATAATTTAGGTTCAGAGAGTGCAGCGTGTCTTGATCTCGTTAACATGGGTTTCCTTTTCCCTCTGCGGTGGAGTTCAAACTTGTATTTTCTTTTCTTGCAACATTGAACGGTGTTGACTGACAATGGCTCTCAGGATTTATCCCTTTGTCCGTGGCACGGATTTCTGCCCGAGAATTGCATCTGATTTTAATTCAGTTTTGCCTCAGGGCCTTAGTTTAAAATATATATCAGGGCCATTCACTATTGTTTTTTTCCTGGCCGTGGCTTGGGTAGAGGGACTGCTCATGAATATCTAATCCATTTCCCTTTTTTTTTTTCACAGTGATAAGCAACCATCTTAAATATTGTTTTTCTTTGTGCTTTTTACACTGGTGCAGCAGCAGAGGAATTTGCAGTGGGATAAGTGAAACTGGACGCCATTGCACCTTTTTCAGGTATTGTGTGTTTTTTTTTTTTTTTTTTTTTTTTTTACTTGGTAGTTTTCTGTTTTTGTTGGGTTTTTTTTTTCCTCCCACTGATTCCTTTGTTGTGGGAATCCCTGCTGTGGAAGTGGTCCTTTGCATTCGCTGGAACTAAAGTCACTCTGAAAGCAGCCTGAGCATCTGATCAAATCGAGGAGTGAAGCAAGCCGATTCGGGCTTTTCTTTTTCCTTAGCTGTCTGAAAAACAAACTTTGCAAACGAAGAGTTAATCGGGTTGCGGGCCACATGTTGCCTGAGAATCCATGGCGATTATTAACAATAATTAAAGATTTTGCAAGCAGCTAAGCATTCAGTCGAGTGCTATCCTGATGAGGGTGCCCTGAATGCGCAGAACCTTTTTGAAATTTTCTTTCACGTTTCAGACGTAATATGTTTTGTTGGGGTTTTATGTGGTAGGTCAACACAAAGTTTTCCAAGATGGTGGAGCTGGAAGGAATATGGCATGGTTTCTAAATGAATTCATATTCGGGACTCTGATATCCCTAAATAAATAGAACATTTTGGAATGCATGCAAACTCCCATCTGTGATTTTAAACGTAACACACCATCCCAGCCATGAAACATAGTGTTGGCAGCATCATGCTGTGGCAATTATTTTATTTAGCCCCAACGGGGAAGCTTAATACAGAACAGTACAGGGCAGAGAACCTAAAGGTGTGAAAGGCCTGAGGATGGAGGTCAACTTCTAGCAGCAGGACGACACTAAATAGTGAAATGGATTAGGTTTAAGGAATATTCATATATTCAAAATGGCCCCGGTCAAATCTGGGCTTAAATCCAACTGAGAATGTTTGTCTTGACTTGACAATTGGTGTTCACAGACACTGTCCCTGTCTGACTGAATTGGGGCCGTTTTGCATGAAAGAGCCTGCAAACTTGTCCGTTTTTAGATCTGTAATGACGGTGGGGGGGGGGGGGGGGGGGGAATCCCCAAAGAGGTGCGTCTGAAAACTTTTGACTCAGCGGGGCCGAATGACACTGAACTCCGCGCTTAAATGTTTAAAACTTCAGGAACGTTTTACTTGGTGTCCGTTTGTCATATCAAATCCCAGGGAAGCACATTAAGGATTGTTGCGGATCTAATGTGCAAAAATGTGCAAAAATAAAAAATTCACAGGGGGTTGAATAATTTGGCAGGGCGCTGTATCTATGTTGTGGTTTAGCAGCTGTGGTCAAAGTGAGCGACTCTCGCTGATGAAAGGTGAGGAGAGGGTGGAGCTGAGCTGAGCAAACATGCCCGCTAATTCACCCTGGATTTGTTTAGGTTTTAGAGTTTTTCCTCCAACCTGTGTGTCAGAAACTCCATGCCGTTTCTCTGCGGAGCGGAGAAGAGGGAAAGGGGGGGGGGGGAGAGAGAAGAGCAAAAAAGAGGAGCTTTTGTTCTGCGTGCCGGCGGACGCCCATCCTGCTAGTCCATGCGCGAGTCCAATGTGTTCAGACTTCCACCGGCGTCCTAACCCCAAACTTCTGGACAACCTGGCCTTCGGGATGAGTTTAGCTATTTTAAACGCATCCATATGCAAGCGCTGCGCGAGCTTTGTGTTTATTTGTGTACGACTGTCTGGTTTGACTCCCACTTTTAACAGCTGCGGCGAATGCAGCCAGACCTTCCATCGCCAAGGCTCCCTCTTACTCCTACTCTGCTTCTGTCTGCCTCCATCGGCTGTCTGTCTGTCTGTCTGTCTGCCGGCCTTCTTTCTTCTCTTTTTTCTTCTTCTTGTCCCACACACACCACCACCACCACCACCACCACCATCTCTCTAACACACACACGCAGGCACATGATGCACACACCTCAGGCTTGATATTCATAGCCTCCTCCTCCTTTGCTTGACATGGGAGCTTTAACAGATGTGCCCCAGCCTTGAGCTGCCTCCCCCTCTGTCCCCCGTGCTCCCTCCGTGTCTCTTGTGTTTCACAGAGATATCTTTAGGCTTGGAAAAAAAAGAGAGAGAGAGAGAGAGAGAAGTAAACAGAAATTGATTTGAAATGTATTCCCATAGCGTCAGCTGAAAAGGGCTGAACGTGAAGAATGGCTGAAAACGGCGACGGCGTCAAAGCGTTCCGTCATGATGCTTAGTGAGGTTCAGACGGAGAAAAGAAAGTTGCTTCACTTACTTGGATAATTTTCATTATTAAAATTAGAGCAACAAACTGCGGCGATCTGTTGCACATGAAGAACCAGCCTGATGCATAAGCGAACAAACCCGCCTGCTTTATAGGACCTCCAGGCCATCGGGGGGCACCCAAGAGGACTGGAGTTCTCATGCATGGAGCTTAAAGTGTATCGTTTTTTTTTTAGAAGACAAGTTTTGTATTTAAATGGCAGAATTATCAATAAATAAATGAGAATTGTTACCTCCTCCCTGACAGAGTCTGCATTAAAAGGTTGTAGTCCAGAGATGACTGAAGCGGGGTAAATAACCGTGTCTTCCTCTAGACCAAGGGTGTCGAACTCATTTCTATATGGGGCCACTTTGGCATCATGAAGTCATTAAAAGGGCCGGTTGCATGTGTAGAGACTTTTCATTTTATAATTTCATTCCAGTTCACATAGTAGTATAAAAAATGCACAGTAACATAAAAGTAGCACCCTTAGGCCCAGTTTATACAGTTTATCTGCAAAAAAAAGTTGATATAGGGGTGAGTTACACTTACAAGAGGCACAGTTTTAGCCACTTTATACACTTTAAAAGGATTTATGCCTCTACTTTATGACATGATATGCCTTTTTTTTTGGCTCTTGAGGGCCGGATAATTTACCTTGAGGGGCCGGATTCGGCTCGCGGGCCTTGAGTTTGACACCTGTGCTCTAGACAATACCTCAGATTATCTGAGGTTCAGGTTTTACCTGGTTGGTGTTAACTCAAAGTACTTTTGGCAGCGTGGAGAGGTGCCAAGTCCTGCTGGAGAGTAAAATCAGCGTCTCCACAACAGTTGTCAGCCGAGGGAAGCGTGAGGCGCTCTAAAATGTCCCGGTCAACAGCAGCAGACGGGCGGGCTGCCCAAATCATCACTGCCTGGGAAACTTCCCACTGCAACCCAAGACGCTTGGATTGTGTGTCTCGCCACGCTTCCTCCTGACTCCGGGACCGCGATTTTCCCAAATGAAATGCCATAGTCACTCTCACGTGAAGATAGTTCTGAGCAAAGGCCCAGGTAAGATTCTTCGGACGTCGACGCTGAGATTCAGGACGAGCTCAACACAAAGACTGTCACCTTTTTGTTTTCTGTTTATAGAAGCTTCAACTCCATAGTTTGAGAATCTGCCATTAATTCTTGAACGGGTCTTGCTTCCAAACCTCATCAAGGCTGTTGCTTTATTTATAACCCGCCTTTTTCCTTCCACTGAACTTTTCATTTACATGGGAGGGCAGCACCATGCGCAGCAGCCAGCTTCTTAAGCAACGCCGTTTTACTTAAACAGGCCATATCAACGCATTTGTATTACAAAAATAAAAAAATCCCAATTCTTATCATCTAATACTTAAACTTTCTGAGACTTGCGTTTTGGGAGGTAATCCGTATTTTTGTGGTGAATCTACTCAGCATTAATTGCGCTTTTTAAATTCAATTACGGGAATGAATTAACTTGTCGATGATGTGCTAATTAACTCAGAAGGATCTGGTATGTGAATTAGGACTAGGGGGGGCCCCCTGAATTAGGTTCCGCTTGGAGCCCCCACATATTCTATTATCTTCCACGTGTTTGTCAAATAGGCGAAAAATACATAACCTATTGAAAGAATCGGCCGTCTAACGTCACATCTTCTTCTTCTTCTTCTTCTTCTTTTTTTTCTGTTACATTTTCATTCAAATGATCCCTGTGCCTCATTTGCCACCTAATGTGTGTTTAAACCCAGCCCAGTACTCTTTAGGAGTTTCCGCGGAGCCTTCTAGGTGTGTGCGCTTCTCTGCGGATGTGTGTCTTGCGTGTGCGCGCGCAGCCAGTGCCGTGCGCTGGAGGCTTATGGTAATTGCGGTCTCCCGACTGGCCTTCTGGGTAGAGTCTGCGCGAGTGGGAGTGGAAGCGAGTCGCTCGGTCTCGGCAGCGTTCATCCATTCTCTCTCGCCCTGTCTGCGTGTGTGTGTGTCTGTGTTTGTGTGTGTGTGCGCGCGCGGCACTCCCCGTAATCACACAACGCTGTGTGCGTCCTCGGTGCGAACCGAGGGGCTCTCCAGACACGGGCTGTTCTCCGCGACTCCTGGAAGCGAAAAGAGAATCGGAGGAAGAGACAGGAAAAAAAGAATAAATAAAAATAAAACTCCAAAGCCCTCTTTTTTTTTTTCCTTTTTTTTTTTTCCTCCTCCCCCGTCGCACGGATTCCGCTGTTGGAAGCGGGGAGGGTGGGGGGACGCGCGGAGCGGAGCGACGCAAGAGAGCGGGAGGAAAAGGGGCTTTTTTCCGAGCGCGGCGTGCTCCGTTCAGACCCAACATGGCGCTGCAGCGAGGTACGGACGAGGTGCTGGTTTAATTCCTCCGCCAACCTCACCTCCACGCCACCTGTATCCCGCGAGCGGCTCGGACCGAACAGCTTTTTTTCTTTCTGACTCGTCGGATCCTCTCTTGTGGATTTTTTTTTTTCAGGATTCCCCCCCACCACCACCACCACCCACCCCTCCGCGTCTCTCTCTTTCAGCGCAGGATCTTTTTGTAGCTGTATGGAAGCTCCTAAAAAGTCCGCTTCAAATAGAGAGCGAAGGATGAGAGTCGGCTGTAGACAATAGAGCACACACAGAGGGGCTCATTTGTAAGATTTGCTTCCTTTCGTGACAAGTGGATAACCTGTTAGACACTTTTTTTATTATTATTATTAGTCCCCCCCTATTTCTCCTTCTGGCCGGGATCGCCTGTCTCCGGCAGACAGGACCGTAACCGGGGCCAGTCTACGTACGTCCACGCACCGGGAAAAAACGGGACAAAAGACTTGACGCCAACTCCGCGGAACTTGCACCATTTAATCAGGTGAGCCAAAACAAAAGACTAATCTGAATGTTTTATTTCCCCACAAGCGTGTGTGAAATCCCCCTTTTTTTTATTTTGCGGAGCGCAGGGGAAAAAACGTGCTCTACTTTTTTTATAATCGTGCCCGTAACGGTTTGACTATATGCTTCAGTGTGCTTTTCATGTGGGTTAAAAAAAAATAAAAAATAAAAAAACTAGAAAGAAAGGACAAAACGGTGTGGATCCTGGTCGCGATGATGTGCGCAGGAACTGTGGGAGAGGATCGGACCACTTCTAAGAATAGCGCATAGGGTGGTCTTTGTGCGTTTCGGCGGGGCAGCGGCATGTGGTTGATAAACAAGCCGCACAGACCGCACAGACCCCGGCGTCCTGTCAGCCGGACCGAGGTGAGAAGGACGTCGCAGAGATTAGCGAACTTGAAAGTGGCGCCGTCCTTGGTTTGTGTTGGTGGTGGCGGTGCCTGCTCGGGCTTTTCGCACTCCGTTGTGTGTGTGACTTTGTGTGTGTGTGTGTGTGCGTGTGCGTGAGCCTGCCTGCCTGCCTGTGACGGGCTGGCGCGCGTGCTCGTGCGCGCACACGGAGCTTCTGCGCTAAACCAGGGTTACAGGAATCCAGCCTCGCCCCGTACAGGCAGAGCGGAGCGCAGCTCCGTGGAGACAGTCCGGTTCAGTTGGAGGGCATCCCCCGCGGCGTGTGCGCCCCTGCTGCTGCTGCTGCTGTCACTGCGCGGCGTGGAGGTGGACGTGTCGGGAGAGGGGGGGGGGGGAGGCTTTGTTTGGACAGATCGGACCCCTCATCCGTCCCAGAGGTAGTGTGCGAAGCATGTGTGGCTGTGCACCGCGCTCACCTTCCTGTCTGTAGAAGTTGATGGAAACCGCTCTGGCTCCGTGCCGTCACCCCCCCCCCCCCCCCCGGCCTCAGCGTGTCTCGCAGGTGTTCTAGGGTCTGACTTTGTGCTGCAGCGCGTTGTTTCTCCTCCCCTCCTTTCCGCACTCAGTCTCGCCCCGCGAGGAGGATTAATGGACCCCCCCCCTCCTCCTCCTCCCCCTCTTCTCCCTCGTTCTCCACAGGATCCGCGGAGCTCCGTTACGCGTTCCTCTTTCGCTTTATATCCAAACAACCTACTTTCCAAACAGCCATTTATCACTGCCACCGTAATTTCCCTAATTGCGTGGCGAGTTTCGGGTTGTTTTCAAACCAGTCTCGTTGTAAACGACGCACCCCCCCCCCCTTCCCACACACACACACACATTATTTTTGGTCGCCGCGGAGCGCGTCTCGGAGCCTGAAGTTGCCGTTTAATTGAAATAAGAGCCTCAGGGCTGGTTGGATGCGTTCCAGACTGAGAGTTTAAAGCTCATCTCCAGGCTACACAGACTGCTTTTTGACGATGCCGTTAGGCGGGGATCTTTTTTATTATTATTATTATTATTATTACTTCATTCTCTTATATGTTCGGGTAGGATCGCAGCTCCGGCCCATTAATTAGGGGGTGGGGAGGAGAGGCGCCCTGTCCCTCACGGGGAGATCGATGCGCTCTCGTGTTGGCCGGCTTCAGCTCGCTGACTGATTTTAGCAACGACAAAAATACCTCTTCATCCTTCCCGGCGGCAAATCCGCGCAGATTAGACCGTATAGGCGCTGTATGAAATCGCGCGCATAGGCGCTCCAGCCTATAACGCGCGAACAGATCGGAGGAACGGGATCAGGACCTGGCGTTTATGGGACGTTTCCAAGGAGCAGAGAGGGGAGGATTAACTGGTGGGGGGTGGAGGCTACCTCAGTGGGCTTTGATGCAGAAAGGGAGCTTTGTTGTGTTTTGGATTAAAAAACGCGGCCCCAAACCTTTACCAGCCAGACTTTTCTGTGTAAAAAAAAAAAAAAAAAAAAAAACACAACCCAACTCTCTTTCGATGTAGTTTGTCACCTACAGGACATGCCGCAAGAGGGTCTGTCCATTTATTTAGCCGCAAACTCGGTGTTTTCTCTGCCTATTTTCACGTGATTCCTCCTTCAAAAGGTGCGCCTGTGCGCGTTTGAGCCACACACTAAAGCGCTGCGTGGATTTTTCAGGAAAACTTGGCAGCGATTAAACAAACAGAAGCGTTTTTAAAGGAGACCCGGGGAAGACTGGAATAGATCCGAAGTGTGTCAGATAAAGGAAATCTGTTGGTCTGCTCCTCTAATGCTGCTTTCCTAACAACTCGGATCTGGTGCCTCGTTGACGCGATCCACCCAAGTATACAGAAATCCTTTTTCCCCCTCCATTGCGCTTTTAAAATACCTAGTAAATCCATATTTTATCACCCCACTACGTTTTATTATCAAGGTAAATTTGCTAGTGGTCTGCGTGCTTGATTGACGGAGTGAAAGCCACATTAAAAAAATCTGTAATTAAGTTTTTTTTTTCCAACAGAAAACACGGAACATACTTCTAAGTTCTACACTTTATCTCTAATTTGAACTCTGACGAACCCTTTAAAAATAATCAGTACAGTTTTCCCCGACCTAAAATGCATCATATACCACCTTCCATTTGAGCAAACCTAAAATAAAATAAAAAAAATCCTCTCTGGCTCACGCTGTGGACGCCCCAAAGCACAACACTTCACATTTTGTGTGGGCCGAGTTTATTTTTAGCGCGGCCCCGTCGGACTGTTTTGCGCATCATTTTTCCGCTGAGCTGCGCTGTGAAAGTCGGCGTGCGTGTGTGTGTGTGTGTGTGTGTGTGTAGGGGGTGATCTGTTCTCCAGGTGTTGGAGCACGGACGGGGGAGATGGTGTTTTTTTTATTATTATTATTATTTCTCTCGCCCTTTTACATGTTAGGAGTCGCCACCTCCTTTCATTAGCAGCGTTTTTTTTTGTTACGCGTTTGTCAGATTTCACTTGGCTTTAGTTTAAATGACTGGATAGAGAATATTCACCTGTCGGCATCCTCTAAGTTTGGCTGCATATAAACTTAAATGGATTTGGGGGAAATGTCAGTACAGGGAGGACGCACCTTCTAGCCGTTTTGTTGGATCTGCGCGGTTTAAAAAAAAAAGTCGAATAAAAATCACCTGCAGGCAGCTCCAGCTCGGCTCCTGCTGCTGGGTGAGGAGAGGAGGAGGAGGAGGTGGAGGAGGAGGGGGGGCTCATTGTCATGGTGAGTGATGTGTGACAGTGGTTGTGTCAGCGTGGCGCTCCGTGAGGACCTGCTGCGTTAAAGAGAATGGGAACAGCCACACCGCCTCCATTCTAAACCCATTAGCCTCATGTTTGTCCCCCCCTTTTTTCTAATCTGGGATCAATAGGGACCACGGCGGGGGGAAAATTGCGCACGGAGAGAGCGCGTCAATACAATCACGGGACGGCTTTTTGCTTATCAAACCCATTGTGTTGTGTTTTTTTATTGGGGGGGGGGGGTATAAATGAGTTCAAAAGAACGAGCGTTGTTCTGTTTTATATCCAGACGGAGTCGGGAGGCTTGTGTTGTTGTTGTTTTATTGTCGCCGCGCTCCTCTCTTCTCCTTCACTCGCGCTCGGATATGAAACAGCAGTCTCGTCGCTGCCGGCGCTGCACTGCGCTGCCGAGGCGAGATGCGTGTGAACAAAAGCCGAGGCGCGACAGAGAGCCGCGGAGAGATCGGTTTTCCAGGCGCTGCGCTGTTCCCCGGAGGAGACGTCACGGTTTGATTGAAGCTATGCTCCGTGTTGGCCTCCCGGGACTCGGCGATGAAACAGGAGAACCTCCCTCCTTCCTCCCCCACACAAAGCCCTCCACCTCCCTCCCTCCCTCCCCCTCCCTCCCTCGGCTCTCTACAAAGCTTTTTGTTCCGACGAGGTCTGGAGCGCACGGGTCACTTCCCCGCAGAGATGTGTCGGGGCCCCCAGCGCTGCTGTTTTCACCCACCGCACAGGGAGCGCGGAGCCAGAGCGCATTATCCACGGACACGGCGGCCGTGTGGCATTTCCCCCTCATCTGATCTCCGTGCAGGCGAAAAAATACAGACGCGGATGAACGTGTTGTCAGCCCTGGTATGGATGCGTAAAAAAACAAACCTTACGTGAAATAAACGTTTTTTTTTAATTGCAGCAACATAATCTTATTTATTTATTTATTTTAGAGAAATCCAACTTTAAAATTGTGTATTTTGTTAGTCAAACAGATGTGAAAATTTAGTATTTTTAGAAGGCTGGGGAACGCAGAGTTGTTGTTTTTTAACCTCTCAGATCGCCCCTCACCGTGTCTAATAGATTTAGAGCTGGGGTTTGTGATGTCCTTGGAAGATGAGGGATTTTATATCTGCTGACCAATTCCTGTCTTTGGGTCCAATGGGAGCCCATTTCACGTTTCTAGCAGAGGCCAAATGGATTTTGCTTATAATCTTCTGGCATCTCGAATGAGTTCTTGGTGCTTTGGGCCTTAATAAAGCTATTTGTTTGAAAAACAGGCCCACAGCATCATAGATCCTCCGCTGTACTTAATTATAAATCGCTAATGTTGAGGCTAAATGTTTGTGATTGGTAGGACAAAAAGGGCTTACTTGCCTCTTGAAACAGCAGTTCTAGTACTTTTAATGGTTGCTATGGAGACTTCGTGACCCTCAAGAGGCCGGGCTTTGCAGCATTTCTCTAGCAATGAGCTTTGGCGACGTTGTCTCGCTTCCTTTTCGATTATGCATGAAAATGTGTTCAGAAACGGTCCTCTCCGGCATGGAGAAGCAGAAAGTCGTGGATCGCTAAATCTGATGCCAGAAGAAGACCGATCAACTCAAAAATAGATATAAACGAAAAGGCTTTGGTTACATTAAGACATAAAGAGGTCGGTTTGGAGGGACCTCCAGCTGTGTCACCATTAAAACCAGTTGAAAAGAGAAACTCTTTGAATTAATGCACTTAAAAGTTGGATAAAACAGAACTTGCTGTTTTAATACCATCTTTTTAAAAAGATATTATCGTAAGGGTCCCTCCACACCATTATCTGGGGTGGCCAACACGCGTGTCCACGTCTGCATCTTTTAGGTCGACCTTCAAAACGTTTAGCTCTTCCGCACCGGAGGGAACATCTGGGTTGTTTTTTTGCCTGTAAACGCCGGCTGCAGTGACGCGATGTGAGGAGACTACAAAGGCTGGGAAAATAAAACTCCAAAGCCCCCCCCTAAGATTGCGCTCGGCTTCACTGGCCTTGCTGTGGCCTATCGGAAGATTGATTTGGCAGAAGAGCGCTGATGACATGCACGCCTCCCTCTCCTCCCCCCTTCCCCCCTCCCGCAGCCCGTGCAGGCACGGTCTTGATCAAGGCTCCTGGTTTGTTTTTTAGACCTCGGCGCCTCGGGCATCTCTGACGAAACCCCACAGATTTTTTTTTTTTTTTTTTTTGGCAGCACAGTGGGGAGGTAGCCAGAGGAGTTTATTGCACCACATAGCCTTCAAAGCTGGAATGCGTTATCTACCGTTTGGATGAAGTTCATGTTGGCTGCAAAGCTTTTAACCTGTAGTTCTGGGCCCTCCTTGTGCCACCAGGTCAGTAGGCGGCACGCTTCAGAGTTGGTGATATATACGTTTTTGGCTTGGACGTCAGTAAAAGTCGGTCGTGCAAAGGTTTAATTTATTACTATAACCAACAGTAAAGATGCATTTTGATTATCCTGAGCCTTTCTCCCACTCTGAAGGCAATTTGCCCCAAACCCTGTTGTTTCCACCGCAGGAACCGGCGTCAGATCAGATTACCGGGGTAAACGTCTTAGAAAGCAGCCCTATTGGAGAGGTAGTACTTTTTGAAAGTACCCTGAACCATGGCATGAAGCTATTATCTTACCCTGGCTCTTTCTTGTTTGTGTTTATGATCGCGCAGTGCAAAAACCACGCTTTTATGTAAATTTTCCACCCGCTGGAAAGGTCTAGCAAAACTATACCACAAAAGGTTCAGGTTAATAAAGAAAACCTGCTGCTAACCTATCTGGGCTTTTTTTTTTAATGGGGCAAATCTCTGCTCTGGTAATCTCGTTTTTCTGTTTCCTGTGCTGAGAAGGATGGGGGGAGTGGGGGGGTAAAAAACGGCCCCAGAAAACCGACCTGGTGTCCTGGAAAACATGCTGACGCCTTTAGTTCTAGGAATATATTTTGTTTGGTTCATTTCAGATGTCATACGGGGGCATTGTTCCTATAGCATCTCAGGACAGCACGGCCACCACACCCCTCAAAAGAAAAAAAAACGTCAAATAAGCTCCGGTAAATGCGGGGCGACGCGTCCATGTGCATCTCTATTACAATCGAGTCCTTTGGTGGCATAAAGAGCCATTTAGTCCCCCGTTTGGCCCCGGATGAATAGAGCCAGTTCACTGGCCGCCACCCGGGTCCCTGTGACAGCACCAGGAGTGGAGGCGGTGTGGTGGTGGTGGTGGTGGGGGGGTGCGCACAATGACGCCGTTGTTGTCGACCGTGATGCCGAGGGGTAGGGATTGAACCGTGCACCGACTTGCATGCGGCTGTGCAGCGGCCCCGCGGGTGAGGACGCATGCAAGCGGCCCCCCTCACTTGTTTACAACTCGCTCGCTGATAATGGGACAGCTGAAGAGCCGCCGCCATCTCCCTCCGGCTTCTGCAGCTCCCCCTCCCCTTCCCTCCCTCCTCCCGCGTGTGTGTGTGTGCGTGTGTGCGCACAGCGTTCGCGGTGGCTCCATCCCCTCCTTGGCCCCTCTGAGCTCCCATCTGAAACGAGAAACAGCTTGTCAACTTTTCACAGGCTCTTCATTGTGACGATCAGTCGGACCATTTGGCACGCGTCAGCCTGATAATCAATAACAATTAAAATTGCGCCGGCGTTCTGTGCACCGGAGCTGCTTCGTCTCCCCCCCCACAGCTCATTACGATGCTGGGTGTCGATGCTGGCTAGAGCGTGGCCCGAGGCGCAGAGTAGTTTGCCGACAGACTGCACTTCTGCTCGGCGCGCTCTTGTTGTGTTTTCCTCCGATTTGTTCGCGCCGCTTTCCGTTTTGTTCACCTGCAGCGTCGTGCGCGGGTTTCCCCTTCTCTCTCTCTCTCTCTCTCTCTCTCTTTCTCTCTCTCTCTCTGGTGCGCGTGTGCGCCCTCGTGCTCGCGTTTAATCCGCGTTTATCCTCACCCCACCCTCGTCGCTGCGGAGATTATCCTGCGTCACAGTGCATTTTTTTTTTTTTTTTTTTAGAGCTGATCGGAGCTCTGCGCTTCAGAGAGCCTGCTGGCAAAGCTCCAAGGACAAAGAGCGAGAGGGCGCGCAGCTAGACCTACATTCCCCGGTCTGTCGTTATTCTAACGAGCTGTAAAACGGGACACGGCGCTCGCTCGCTGCTTATTTCACTCCCCTCGCGCGTTGAGCTCGGCGTCCAGATCCGCGCCTAGAAAGACGAGTAAAAGCTTTAAATTGTGGCGCAGGTATGGGAAGCTGCGTGCGCGCCGCACACAGAAAGCGTCGATAAGCGGAGCCCGGTGTTTGTTTTTGGTTCCACGCCGCGGGGTCACTGAGAGGCCAAGGCGCTGTCACCAGAAATAAGAGACAAAGGGAAAGAAAATAGGTTTTTGGTTGTTTTTTTTTAAATAAAAAAAAAAAAACAATCTGTCGGTTTGAAGTTGTCGTTTTTAGCGCATCGGCACAGAAATCTGAAGCCAATTACGCCCAGAAAGGCCGTTGAATGGCGCGGCCAGCTCTGTTACTTCCTTCCAACCTCCTCCTCCTCCTGCTGCCGCCTGCATGCTGCTGCCGGCTGCGCAGTGACGGATTGGCCGGCCCTTGGGAGTTGTTTGCTGCCCCAAACTATTCTTAGCTGCAGGGATGGGCGTCAACGCGCTACCCCCCCCCCCCCCCCTCTCACCCTCTCCATCCCGGGGCTCTCTTTCCTTCCCCGTCCGCTCCACTCGTGGTGCGGTATTATGTTCGGATTTGGTCTCCTCAGCCACCAGACTCACTGGCTTCTAGCTGCAGGCCCGTTTGATATCTGACACCCTCTGCAGGGCCGCAGCTCCCTCTCTTTCGCTGCCTTAAACAGGCTCCACGCTATCGACGCCAACGGTGGAGGATCAGCGGTGCCCCCTTAGAAAAACCAGCGTTGCTCAAATTATCGACTTTAAATTGGACGTTTTTAAATAAAAACGGCATTATGTTTCAGCTCGGCGATTTAAAGTAACACTTGGATTGTGCGTGCTTTCCAGCTGGCGTGTTGGGATCTCACAACGAAAGGCTCTAAGGGACATTTGGCTAATTTGTTGCAGTTTGGTCCCTTTAGATTTCCACTTGGTGACCTTAAATGTGACCTTTCAGAACCGTGTCGAATACCTAAACCATTGCTCATTGTTAGGTTTTTCTCTGTAAATGGGGGAGGCTGGTCATTATTACCCTGTAGCCGCGCACCTTTACCTCCAATTTGGGCCCCGAGCGGGACGTTTAAGCTGACGATTTATATCAATTTTCTATATTATTCTACTTGTGCTCCATTGTAAGATCTGTGGCTATGACTCCAATGAATAATGGCTACCAATAGGAGGTCAAGTTATTTTGGTTTGATTGGGCAGGGGGGTTATAAAAGTTGCCTGGTGGGTTTTGAAGTAGCTATTAAAGAACTATATTAAATTATACATTAGATTGGAGTGTTTTTTATGATAAATTATCCATAATTCAGGAAAACACTTAACTAAAATATTTTATTTAAGAGGTCCATGGGTATGACATTGGTAGAAGTGACAAAATAGCAATGTAATTTGGCGCTGTAAAGGATGGGTAGTAGTAAAAGGCGCTAGTTCGTACCACCATGGGCCATTTCCTACCTGCTTTGGCGATGGCTTATTTTTTTAAAGATCCTGTATTCTACTCATAGTCTCCTGTATGGAAACGGGGGTTTTATGATTCAGGTAAATAAAATCTGTGAGTATAGGAGGTCGCTTGTTTTGGTTTGATCAGGATTTGGTCAGATCGGTCACGTTTCATAAATCTGGCACCAAACCGGGATTAGGATAAAAAAAATAAAAGTGAATGGGCTGTTATGTGAAAACCTAAACTAATAGTCAATGAAAACACCAAGAAGGTTACACGGGTTCGCAGTGGTTTGTTTTACGGGCCGGAAAGGGTAGCCGGCTGGTGAGAACTGGTGAGGTTCTGGTGCGAATTGACCCAGGACCCTACACCCTTTTATCACGCATGTGTGATTTTACATTATAGAAGACATCGCATGGTGGATTCCCAAAGCAGGGTAGGAGACGGATGAATGAAACATCCCATGGCTCTGGTTAAAAACAAAAAACACGCCTAGTCAAAGTACGTATTTTTTCCCCTTTGTTGTCGTCAGGCAGACTAGTTAACATTTTTGCTGTTCCGCGTGCCTCTTCTATTTTAAATAAAGTAATCCACACCCTCGCTTGAACCAAAGTCAGAAAGAAAGCTAAGCGACTGGTTGGCGGGGGTTTAGTTTGGCCTGCGACTGGTTCCCGGCGCTCCGCGCAGACTTGTCAGCGCACGAGGAGCCGTTGCCTTGCCAGACACAGACAGCCGGGGAGCGGGGCGGGTGCGTGTGACGGCGCACGCCCGCAGCACAGGAAACGGGAGAGAGAGAGAGAGAGGTGATTTCTCAACAGCGTCTGCGCTTTCGGGAGGGAGCCGAGAAGCGCACACGTGGCCCCCGCGCGCACGGTTCATCATTCCGCGCCAGCACGCACGCCATGAAAAACGCAGGCGGCGCAGCGCTCCGTTTCGGTTCCGTCAGATGCGGATGTTGTTGAAGCAGAACGGGCCGACTGGAGCTGCAGGGCGAGGAGAGGGAGGGGGAGCAATGGGGCCTCTCTCGCTCTCTTGCTCGCTCGCTCTCTCTCTCGGCAGGCTGATTAATGTGCTCCGGGTCACCGCAATAAAAAAAAAAAAAAACAGCGGCGTGCCAGCGGCGCGGCAGCGAGGCGTTTCGCCGCGATGATCGAGGAGCCGAGCTTTCTCTGCCGCTCTCAGCTCCGGAGAGCTCGGCGCAAGGCTCACTCTTTTCTATTTAAAGCATTTGCTGCCTCTCACTTCGCTCCCGTGCAGGCTCTTCTAACCGGACTGCCTCGCTGTTTTTCCGCTGAAGTTTGGCAGATGGCTCGGAGCGTGGAGATGTCGCTAAAAAGGGGCCGTAACTGTTCAGTAATGCTGTGGTTTTCCTCCCTTTTGCAGCTTTAAGTTTTTCTTTTTTTTTTTTTAAAGGAGGAGACATGGCTCACTGCCCAGGGCAGCAACAGATTTGATCTGCAGAGATTATTCTAAAAATGAAACGCATCTCTGCTTTTTGTCATCGCATCTAATTAGAGATGCACCAATCAGTAGGCCAGAGCCTGCCGCTCATATACTGCCCTCATTCATCGGAGCTGAGGCCCATGCTCGCTCCATTAATGCGTCCACCGAGAGCACGCGCTCCTGTAACGTTTCATAAAAGCCAGAGACACGCAGCTTTGATGCAACATCGTGTAATGGCTTCATTTTTCCTGCTGGTTTCAAAATGACTGCGTCTGTTGAAGAACCCGCTGCATATTTTCCCCCTCTTTTAATGTTTTTTTTTTTCTTCTTTCTATTTATGAGTAAAAATCAGTGAAAACCAGAATTGGCAGGTTCAGGCCTCATAGTAATATAGAAATTGGTATTGGCCAGGAAAAGCCTGATCAGTGTATATCTAAAGTAGAAGTTTTTTTTGTTTGTTGTGTTCTTAATTTTTGTGTGTAGAGGTTGGACAACTAAAACTAGATGGAGGCTGGAGAAGTGAGAACCGCAACCAGTCTGCCCGCACACACCACCCGACCTCCTGCTTTCTCTCCCATGAAAATGTCGTCTTTTAATCAACGTACAAGAACACATTTTTAGCAAGCGTCTCTTTATGTTGTGGCATCAATGCAAGGAAAAAAAAACAACCTTAATCTTTTCACTGCAGACTTCTCCGTCTACATTTAAACAGTGTAGACTCGGTCACAGGTTCAAGAGCCGGTTGCGGAGCCGGTCCCCCCCCCTCCCCCAGAAACATACAGAAATGAATAACTGATTTTCTCTGAACCTAGTTCAGAGCGTACGACACCACCCGTAGACTGCAGCGCCTTTAAAAAATAAATTCAAACAGAAATCCAGCAATTCAGTGACGTTTTAGGCGTGCCTTGACGGGCTTCTCCTTCTCTCGTCCTGCGCTTTTTCTTTTCCAACGCGTCTTTTCACTGCTGCCGGGTTTAAAACCTTTACCCGTTTTTTTTTTTTTTTTTTTTTCTTACCGCGCCGTCTCAAACTGTGCTTACTCCCCACCGTATGCGGCTGCTTTTCTCCTACACGCTCTACCTTTGTGTGTTTTCTGGTGCGAGGGCATTGTTGATCCGAGGCTCTGTGTTGGCGGGTGGTAAATGGGCTCCCACCGAAGTGCTCGGCGATGCATAATCTTCCCTCGCTCTGCTGGCTGAGGCAGCCTAGAGCCCGGGTCAAAGAGGGCACAGAGAAACCGGTGTGTGTGTGTGTGACTGAATAGACGCGGCCCCACAGCGCTCCACTAGCAAGCCCAGTTTGGGGTGGGGTAGAAAGAGAGGGGGGGTTCGCTATAGGGATGAATGGGTGTTGATGGATGGGAAGGAGGGGGCGGAGGTATTGTAACTGTCCGCTTTGTATTTTCAGCCCCTCATATTTCTTTTCCACTGCTCTGGGAATGAAGCTTAAACGCCACACACTGTCTGTTTTTCAGATTTGCTGCCATTGAAGTGGCAGCGTTGTGGCCTCTGCATGTGCGAGCGCGTTGGTGTGACAGAGCCAAGGCGCCGACTGCTAACTTGTTTGCTCATCTCCGCAGGGCAACATCTGTTCGTGATGTCGATGCTGAGACGCAAACTAACCTGGCACTAAGACGAGGAAACGACATCTCACAAAATATGGCAAGTTGCTGCGGCTGTCATTGTGTTCGGGAACAAAATAGACGGTTTGCTTCCAGGCTGCGCATGTTGGAACAATAAGAACCGAGTAGTTTTTCTTCTTTTTAGACATATAAAGGTACTAGCTACATGTTTCTGTAAAATATCTGTAAGATTAATCAGATTCACCTTTTAATATAGTTCATAGAACGTGTCATTGTCAGTTCCTCTATTTGTTTTAATGTTTCTTTTGTGAATTTTTGTTTCATCAAGATTTTATCTTCATATAATAAGCTTTCACAAGCATAAGCCTCTGGTGACATCACAAAAAGCATGTTTTGGATTACGTTTCGGCGTATTTTTTTAATCAAATTACTCCCGCTGATGTGTTTATGCTTTACAACTACGGTGAAAATATTTGCCAGAACACTGCTTGAATTTCTAAATTTTCAACCTTAAGATTTTGTGACGCCAAAAAAAAAAAAAAGTCAATTCTGCAGAAAGTAGGAAAAGGCTGCTGGAATGGCACATGAATGCTTCTGAATCTGTTGTAATCGCTCCAAAGTCACTGGTTGCCAATAGAGCTTATCTATGCCAGGTGATAGTCTATTATTTCACCTCTTCTGATGTCATCGACCCAAATGCAGAGCAGGGTTAGCATTGGTTTCCTTTTTTAGAGAAGGTATTCTATGAAATACTTAATTGAAAGTCCATACTCCATTACCAAGCTGTGTTTTTATAATCGCCGTGTATTGCTAGTGGTATATAAATACACCACATTTCTATAACTTAAATATAAATAAACTAAATACATCTTTGTAATTTTAGGTGGATGCAAGGTTGACGCCCCTGGCGGCAATGGGGCTGGACCGAAGCGCTCTGATACACGACAGCCTCCGTCTCCACGGTGGGGTCGTATACCCTGGGATCAGAACCCTCCCATCGGAGAAGAGCCGAGAGACGGCCACCCTTCCACTCGCCTACAGCAGAGATGGTCTCCCAGAACTAATTTACAAACCCGACGGGCCTCTAGACAGCCGCAAGGCCGCAAACGGCTACCAGAGCCTCTACAAGGGTTCGCATCCAAGCCTTCACAAGCCTGTGCTGGTTACTGGAGCTGAGGGTCTTGGCCTGGAACGGCGAGTAGGGCCTGGAGAAAAAGTGTCAGAGCTGGGCTTGGCTGGGGCTGGGGGCAGCTACCTCCGCATGCCGCTGCTGAGCCCTTACCCGGAAGCAAGCATGTATCCCTTTATGGACACGTCCAAGTACGCTGCTTTGAACATATACAAAGCCTCCTTGCTCAGCCAGCCCAGCCCTTACCTTCCACAGCACCTGCCCTACCCACCCCTGTGTGCAGCCCAGGGAGTCAGTGTTACGTCTGCTGCAGCTGTATCTGCTGCTGAGAGGCTCTATTATATGCCTCCCTACCCTCCCTCTCCCATCTCGTCTCCCCTGGTGGCCACTCCCATGAGGATCCCTGCGGTCACGGTGACCCCCACTACGCTGGTACACTGCCAAGACAAA